>NW_017189733.1:0-33912 GCF_001704415.2 Capra hircus | reverse complement strand
GGCAATGGCACCCCACTCCAGTACTCTCGCCTGGAAAATCCCATGGCTAGAGGAGCCTGGCAGGCTGCAGTCCACTGGGTCCCAAGAGTTGGACACGACTTGGCGACTAAACACCACCACTATAAACATTGAAGTGGTGAAACAGCAAAATATTTATTAGGAGAAAGTACAGTGCATGTGGACAGACACACGGCAGATTCAGAGTTAGGCCCTCTGGTAGCTGAATCATTTACAGCCAAGATGGATTCCAGTAAAAGGACTATGGGTAGACTTGACGTCATCCCTCTTTTGACCTCCAAGAAGCTTTCTAGTCAGGAAGGTCTCCCTAACTTCAAGAATGAGAAATATGTGGTCTTTTATCAGGGCAGAGCCTGGCCTCCTCTCTCCATTGTCCTGGAGTTTCTGTCCACAGGGAATGAACTCAAATTGCTTACCCTGGAGGGGCCCATCTGCCTTCTGCCTCAGAAGCACTACCTAAAGAACCATGTGAAAGAGAATTTCTGTATTTTCTCTCCTGCTTTTATAATTTCTGTTAGGAAAACAGAAGTATTATTGAAACATTGAGTCTTTCCCTGTGGGGGTCCTCTGGAAAATTTCAAATTTTCCCAATAGCTGAGTGAAGGCCAAATTAAATAAAGTTTTATTCTCAAAAAAAAAAAAGATGACAAGAAGTTAAATCCCATCTCACAGAACAACCATCTTGACTATCTGCAAACAGTAAATGGTGGAGACAGCAGGGAAATGACAGAACCCCCAACAAGTGCCCTGGGAATGGACATTGACAACAGCCCCTAGAAAGAGAAAATTCAAGAGAGCTAAGCCTAGGAATTTAATATCCACTCTTGGGCCTCTGTTACAAAAAAACCATCACTGAGAATGATTCATGCACCCCAACGTTCACTTGCAATGGGACCTCCAGATGCCAAGAGACAGACATGAGAAGAGGTCCATCCACAGATGAAATCTTAAAGAAATGTGGTACGTATATACAATGGGCTATTTCTCAGACTCGAAGAACTGCCACTGAAATTATGAGATCAGGCCAACTGTCTCCACAGAATGGACTTTGGAGCCTCATACACTAAGTGAAGCCCAACGGACAAAGAAATAGGCAGATGATGTCCCTTCTGGGCAAAAATAACCGAGGTACAGGGGAAGTCATGTGCAACACAAAAAGAGAGTCTGACATTCTAACACAAAGGATTCCCCCAAAAAAATAAATAAAAGGAAACTGCCAGGGATGAGTTAGGAAGTTGCTACTAAGCATACCCAGAAATCTATACCTGTAATAGATAAACCACAAGGATTAGCTCCTTCCTTCCACACGTGCACTGAAATCTGTATCTCTAACATATTGTTGTTCTGTGGCCGGTTAAGTTTTCTCTGACGCTTTTGCAACCCCATGGACTCTAGCCCACTAGGCTTCTCTGCCTGTGGGATTCCCAGGAAAGAATGCTGGAGTGGGTTGCCATTTTCTTCTCCAGTATCTCTAATATGTCCCACAGGAATAGGTATCTTCTATTAGCTAATCCACAAGGATTCTCCTCTGCCTGCCTGCCTGCTTCCTCTCCCTCAGGCACATATACAGAGAAATATTTATCTCAAACATAATTAAATCAGTAGCTGTAGTATGTAATCCACAAGGCCTACATCCTTCCTTCATTGCTTGCACATGTACAAAAAAGCTCCAACTCTAATAATGCCCTAAAGGCATCTGACGTCCAGCACAGAGAACTTACGTGACCTTGCTCAACAACCTCTATGGCATAAGAATCAATAAAAAGTAGTAAAGCCTGTATGTGTATGTCATAGCTGAATCAGTCCATTGGACACTGTGCACATGGACAAAACCGTAAATTGACTTCAACATAGCATGGGCATGAAACGATTTTTTTTAAAAAAGGAAAGTAATCATGCCTAGTCTATTCCCTGCACCTGTTGGATTTGGGATGCTATCTGAATTCTGGAGCCTAGAGGGTTTGAGTTCCAGGGCTGGACCAGGGTGGGGTCAAGACAGCCAAGCAGGGTGCCCATCACAGATACCCCTCTTAAATCTGTACTGTCTGGTTTGCCCTGCCTCGGTCCAGAATCCTAGTGAATTCAAATCCTAATGGCCCGACCCTATGACTTGGAAGAACACAGAAAATCACTGATCCCAGGTCTCCTGGGGTCTCCAACTCAAGACTCCTTCCTGAGAGTGCAGCCTGCTAGACACCTCAGCAGGAGCAGTGACCCAGATAGGCATGAGGCTAGAGGAGGGAGGGGTGAAGCTTCAGTGGGGAAGAAGTACTGGATATAAGCCCTTGGGCATTTGCTTCTGCACTGCTGCTGCTGCTGCTAAGTTGCTTCAGTCGTGTCCGACTCTGTGTGACCCCAGAAACGGCAGCCCACCAGGCTCCCCCGTCCCTGGATTCTCCAGGCAAGAACACTGGAGTGGTTGTCATTTCCTTCTCCAATGCATGAAAGTGAAAAGTGAAAGTGAAGTCGCTCAGTCCGTGTCCGACTCTTAGCGACCCCATGGACTGCAGCCTACTAGGCTCCTCCATCCATGGGATTTTCCAAGCAAGAGTACTGGAGTGGGGTGCCATTGCCTCGCACATTCACACAGCAAATGGACTTTCCCTAAGGCTTTGGTTGCAGGTGGAACCAGAGTTGGGCATGAAGAAGTGCTGCCACCTTGTGGAAATTTCCTGTAATAGCAACTTGCCCACCAGTGCTGACTGCTGCTAAGTCGCTTCAGTCGTGTCTGACTCTTAGCGACCCCATAAGAGGGCAGGCCACCAGGCTCCCTCGTCCCTGGGATTCTCCAGGCAAGAGTGCCCTGACCAGGGATCAAACCCAGACCATGAAATATTCCACAGGTTGTCTGCACTGGGAGCATGGAATCTTAAAAGTCCCTAGACCACCAGGGAAATCCCAATAAGTGTTCTTTAAGTAGCATAGTGAAGATAATTTGTTAATGATTAAGAGCTACTAGTTAGTTTTTAGTTAAGTCGCTTGGTCAGTCGTGTCCGACTCTTTGAGACCCCGTGGACTGTAGCCCACCAGGCTCCTCCGTCCATGGGATTCTCCAGGCAGGAATACTGGAATGGGTTACCATTTCCTTCCTCCAAGTGCTGGACTGGCACCTCCAATTCAAAAGGCAGTTAATGACAGCTGCCCTCAGGAAAGGTCCTGGGAAGGGTATTGCAGAAATGAATTCCAAACACAACTGACTTTCAAAACCCAGTTTTCAAAGGTCAATTTTCCTCACATCCTTTAACGAAAGAAAGAAACAAAGAACCCACATGGCCACAGGACAAGATGCTCAGCATCGCTAATTATTACAGGAATGATGCCAATTTAAATGACAACAAGCAATCAAATCCCATCTGACAGTATGGGCATCCTAAGTGTCTGCAAACGGTATATGGAGGAGAGAGCCAGGAGATAATGAACCCCCCTTCATGTTCCCTGGGACTAGACATGGGCAACAACCCCTTGAAGGGACAGCCTCCACAGGCCAGAAGAAAAAATTTCAAGACAGCTAAACCTAGGATTCTAACACCCACACCTGGGGCCTATATTACGAAAAACTGTCATCCAAAATGACACACTCACCCCAGCGTTCACTGCAGTGGTATCTCCAATTTGCCAAGATGCAAACCAAGAACAAGTGCCAATGACAGATTAAATCTTCAACAAGTATGCTATGTATATACAATGGGCTGTTACTTGGACTTAAAAACTGCCACTGAAATAATGAAATTAGGCCAATGGTCCCCACAATGATGGACCTTGGGGGATTATACACTAAGAGAAATCAGCATCAGAGGAAGAAAATAGCAGATGAAATCCCTGTAGGGCAAAACTGCAAAAAGGGGAGACAGAGGAGGTCATTTCCAACATAAAAAGTGACTCTGAGATGCAAACACAAACCAGAATTCCAAAGGGGGCGGTGAGGGGTGGGGAATAAAAGGGAAAGAGTCAGGGAAGAATTAGGAGGTCAGTACTAATGTATACACAGAACTCTGTGTCTGTAATAGGTAATTCACAAGGATTATCTCCTCCTCCCTTCCTTCTTTCCTCCCGTCCTCCCTTCCTTTCATATAGGCACTGAAATCTGTATATCCAGCCTATATCCAGAAATCTGTATCTGTATGAGCTGACCCACAAGGCTTATCTTGGGCCTTCCTTTCTTGATTTCCTTCTTCCTTCCTTTCACATATACACGGAAGTATTTATCTCTAACATAGATGTAGAAATCTGTTGCTGAAATAGATCATCTACAAGGACTATTTCCTTCCTTGATTCCTTGCACATGTGCAAAAAATCTGCATCTCTAATATCAGTCCACAGGGACCTGATGATCAGAACAGAGAACTTTACTGGACCTTATTCAATAAAATCCATGGGAAAAAATCAAAACAAAAACAACCACACATATGCTGAATGTATCTGTCATAACTGAATCAGTTCGTTGTATACTGAGGACAAGCACAAAACTTCAGATCGACTAAACTTCAACAGAGCATCAGAATGAGACTAAGGAAAAGGAAAGAAAAGTAATGCCTACTTTATTCCCTCTGACCTCTGAGACATGGGCTCTTACCCCATCCCTGGACCTGAGGAGGCCTGAGTCCCAGGGCTGGCCTGCCAGAGGGGTGAGATGGCCCAGCAGGGTGCCCTTCACAGAGACCCCTTCATAGTGTTAGGCTCTTTTAAACCTGTACTATCTGTTTTTTTCTGGCTGGGACCAGAATCCCTAGTGCACCCCAACGATGATGGCCTGACCCTCCGGCCCCAAGGATACAGGGTAGACTCCCCAAGCTGAAGCCTCCTTCCTGAGAGTGCAGGCCTCTATATTTTGTAGTAACATAAATATAGAAATGTGAATCTGCAATAGATAAACCCAAGGATTATCTCCCTCCCTCCGTCTCTCCCTCCCTTCCTTTCACATATACACAGAAACCTGTATCTCTAACATACACAGAACTTTCTGTCTCTAATAGATAAGGTCCATATAAGTCAAAGACCTTTTAGAACTAACACCCCAAAAGATGTCCTTTTCATTATAGGGGACTGGAATGCAAAGTACGAAGTCAAGAAACCTGGAGTAACAGGCAAATTTCTCCTTGGAATACAGAATGAAGCAGGGCAAAGGCTAATAGAGTACTGCCAAGAGAACGCACTGGTCATAGAAACACTCTCTTCCAACAACACAAGAGAAGACTCTACACATGGACATCACCAGATGGTCAACACCGAAATCAGACTGATTATATTCTTTGCAGCCAAAGATGGAGAAGCTCTAAACAGTCAGCAAAAACAAGACTGGGAGCTGACTGTGGCTCAGATTATGAACTCCTCATTGCCAAATTCAGACTGAAATTGAAGAAAGTGGAGAAAAACACTAGACCATTCAGGTATGACCTAAATCAAATCCCTTATGACTATACAGTGGAAGTGAGAAATAGATTTAACGGACTAGATCTGATAGACAGAGTGCATGATGAACTATGGACTGGGGTTCGTGACCTTGTACAGGAGACAGGGATCAAGACCATCCCCATGGAAAAGAAATGCAAAAAAGCAAAATGGCTGTCTGAGGAGGCCTTACAAATAGGGGTGAAAAGAAGAGAGGTGAAAAGCAAAGGAGAACAGGAAAGATATTCCTATTTGAATGCAGAGTTCCAAAGAATAGCAAGGAGAGATAGGAATGCCTTCCTCAGCAATCAATGCAAAGAAATAGAGGAAAACAACAGAATGGGAAAGACTAGAGATCTCTTCAAGAAAATTAGAGATACCAAGGGAACATTTCATGCAAAGATGGGCTCAATAAAGGACAGAAATGGTAGGGACCTAACAGAAGCAGAAGCTATTAAGAAGAGGTGGCAAGAATACATGAAAGAACTGTAAACAAAAGATCTTCATGACCCAGATAATCACGATGGTGTGATCACTCACCTAGAGCCAGACATCCTGGAATGTGAAGGCAAGTGGGCCTTAGAAAGCATCACTATGAACAAAGCTAGTGGAGGTGATGGAATTCCAGTTGAGCTATTTCAAATCCTGAAAGATGATGCTTTGAAAGTGCTGCACAAAATGTGCCAGCAAATTTGGAAAACTCAGCAGTGGCCACAGGACTGGAAAAGGTCAGTTTTCATTCCAATCCCAAAGAAAGGCAATGCCAAAGAATGCTCAACCTACTGCACAGTTGCACTCATCTCACACGCTAGTAAAGTGATGCTCAAAATTCTCCAAGCCAGGCTTTAGCAGTACATGATCCGTGAACTTCCAGATGTTCCAGCTGGTCTTAGAAAAGGCAGAGGAACCAGAGATCAAATTGGCAACATCCGCTGGATCATGGAAAAACCAAGAGAGTTCCAGAAAAACATCGATTTCTGCTTTATTGACTATGACAAAGCCTTTGACTGTGTGGATTACAAGAAACTGTGGAAAATTCTGAAAGAGATGGGAATACCAGACCACCTTACCTGCCTCTTGAGAAACCTGTATGCAGGTCAGGAAGCAATGGTTAGAACTGGACTTGGAACAACAGACTGGTTCCAAGTAGGAAAAGGAGTACGTCAAGGCTGTATATTGTCACCCTGCTTATTTAACTTCTGTGCAGAGTACATCATGAGAAACGCTGGGCTGGAAAAAGCACAGGCTGGAATCAAGATTGCCGGGAGAAATATCAACCTCAGATAAGCAGATGACACCACCCTTATGGCAGAAAGTGAAGAGGAACTAAAAAGCCTCTTGATGAAAGTGACAGAGGAGAGTGAAAAAGTTGGCTTAAAGCTCAACATTCAGAAAGCTAAGATCATGGCATCCGGTCCCATCACCTCTTGGCAAATAGATGGGAAATGGTGGGAACAGTGTCAGACTTTATTTTGGGGGGCTCCAAAATCACTGCAGATGGTGATTGCAGCCATGAAATTAAAAGACGCTTACTCCTTGGAAGGAAAGTTATGACCAACTTAGATAGCATATTGAAAAGCAGAGACATTGCTTTGACAACAGAGGTCCATCTAGTCAAGGCTATGGTTTTTCCAGTGGTCATGTATGGATGTGAGAGTTGGACTGTGAAGAAAGCTGAGTGCCTAAGAATTGATGCTTTTGAGCTGTGGTGTTGGAGAAGACTCTTGAGAGTCCCTTGGACTGCAAGGAGATCCAACCAGTCCATCCTAAAGGAGATCAGTCCTGGGTGTTCATTGGAAGGACTGATGCTGAAGGTGAAACTCCGATACTTTGGCCACCTCATGTGAAGAGTTGACTCTTTGGAAAAGACTCTGATGCTGGGAGGGATTGGGGGCAGGAGGAGAAGGGGACGACAGAAGATGAGATGGCTGGATGGTATCACCAACTCGATGGACCTGAGTTTGGGTAAACTCCGAGAGTTGGTAATGGACTGGGAGGCCTAGCATGCTGTGATTCATGGGGTCGCATAAAGTCAGACATGACTGAGCGACTGGACTGACTGACTGATACAGTCAAAGCTACAGTTTTTCCAGCAGTCATGTATGGATGTGAGTGTTGGACCATAAAGAAGGATGAGCACCAAAGAATTGATGCAACACCACAGCGGTGTTGGAGAAGACTCTTGAGAGTCCCTTGGAAATCACACCAGTCAATCTTAAAGGATATCAACCCTGAATAATAAGATTGAACGCAGGAGGAAAAGGGATGACAGAGGACAAGATGGTTGGATGGCATCACTGACTCAATGGACAGGAGTTTGAACAACCTCTAGGAGATGGTGAAGGACAGGGAAGTCGGGTGTACTGCAGTCCATGGGGTCGCAAAGAGTTGGAAGTGACTGAGCGACTGAACAAAGCTAGTGGAGGTGATTGAAATCCAGCTGAGCTGTTTCAAATCCTCAAAGTTAATTCTGTTAAAGTGCTACACTCAATATGACAGCAAATTTGGAGAACGCTATGATCCAATGGATATTGGCAATTTGATCTTTGGTTCCTCTGCCTTTTCTAAATCCAGCTTGTACATCTATAATTTCTTGCTCATGTACTGTTGAAGCTTAGCTTGAATGATTTTGAGTATTACCTTGCTGGCATGTGAAATGAGTTCAATTGCACAGTAGTTTGAACATTCTTTGGCATTGTCCTTCTTTGGGATTGGAATGTAAACTGACCTTTCCAGTCCTGTGGCCACTGCTGAGTTTTCTAAATTTGCTGTCATATTGAGGGCAGCATTTTAACAGAATCATCTTTTAGGATTTGAAATAGCTCGGCTGGATTTCAATCACCTCCTCTAGCTTTGTTCATAGTAATGCTTCCTTCCAGACTTCCCAAGTGGTCCACCTGGGATGCAGGAGACATAGGTTCAATCCCTGGGTCGGGAAGATCCCCTGGAGGAGGGCCCAGCAACCCACTCCAGTATTCTTGCCTGGAGAATCCCATGGACAGAGGAGTCTGGCAGGCTACCGTCCATGGGGTCACAGAGAGTGGGACACGACTGAAGGGACTGAGCACACACAGTGCTTCCATAGGCAAACCTGACTTCACAGTCCAGGTTATGCGGCTCTAGGTAAGTGACCACTCCTCCATAGTTATCCAGCTCATTAAGACTTTTTTGTACCTAAGTTTTTCTGTGTATTCTTGTAACCTCTTCTTAATATCTTCTGCTTCTGTTAGGTTCATACCATTTCTGTCCTTTATCAGGCCCATCTTAGCATGAAATGTTCCCTTGCTATCTCTAATACTCTTGAGGAGATCTCTAGCCTTTCCCATTCTATGGTATAAGATACTCTGCATCTTGCATTTCATAAGGCCTGGAGAACTGTTAACGACAGCTTCCCTGAGGAAAGGTCCTGGAACATATATTGCAGTCATAAGTTCCAAACACAACCATCTTTCAAGAAACCAATTGCAGCAGGTAAATTTTCCTCACACTCTTTAAGGAAAAGATAAAAAACAAAACAAATGGCCACAGGACAAGATGCTCAACATCCCTAATTATTATAGGAATACCAACCTAAAAGACAACAAGCGTTTGTAACAGTTTTTAATAAACATAAATGTAACAACAACAACAAAGACAACAAAAAATCAAATCATACTTTTCAGAATGAGCATCCTCACAAATTTATTAACAATAGATGTGGGAGAGAGCCAGGCAGAGAGGAAACCCCCTACATGGTCAGTGGGAATGGACACTGGCAATAACCCCTAAAAACGACAGTCTTCACAGGCCAGAAAATAAAATTTCAAAATAGCTCAGCCCATGACCTGACATACCCACACCTGGGACTATATCCCAAGAAATCCATCAACAAAAAGGTCACGTGCACCCAAAGTTCACTGCAGCACCATTTATAGTAGACATGACACCAGGAGCAGCAAGACGTTGTCTGACAGATTAAAAGTTAAAGAAGATGTGGTTTCTATATACGATGGAGTATTACTCAGCTATGAAAAACCACCAATGAAATTTTGAAATTATGCCACTAATTTTCACAAAGATGGAGGTTGGAGAATCATAGATAAGTGAAGTCAGCCAAAGAAAGAAAGAAAATAGCACCTGATGTCCCTCTGGGCAAAATAGAAAATGATAAAAGAACACATTTATCAATCAAAAAGAGACTCTGAGAATTCAAACACAAAGATATCCAAGAAAAAGTGAAAGAGCAAGGATCAATTAGGAGGTCAGGTCTAACATATGTACAGAAATCTTCATCTGTAATAGAGAATCCACAAGGATTATCTCTTTTCTTCCTTCCTTTCAAATATACACAGAAATTTGTATCTCAAACATATTCAGAGAAATCTGTATCTGTAATAGATAATCCAAAATCATTATCTCTTATCTTCCTTCCACATACACACAGAAATCTGTATCTCTAATAGATACTCAAGGAGGACCTGATGTTCAGCACAGGGAACTTGGTCTACCTTCTACAATATCATCTAGGGCAACAGAATCCAAAAAAGAACAGATACGCTGTAGGTATATGTCATAGTGAATCAGGTGGCTGTACCCTGAAGATAAACGCAAAACTGCAAACTGACTATACTCCAACATAGCACAGACATGAGATTAAAGAAAAGGAACAGAAAAGTCAATGCCGAGCTTACTCTCTCTCTCCTCCCTGACCTGGGCTTCTCTCCCATCCCTGAGCAGGCTTGTGTCTTCACGTCTGGACTTGGGTGGAGTCGAAGCAGCCAGTTATAAAAACCAAAATTTTCATAGAGACAGGCAACCCTGTGATTTTGGCTCCACTAGGTACAATGACCAAGACGGGAAAGCAAGCGAGTCATAGCAGCACATGAATGGAAACAGGCCATGGGGTACATGTACACAAGGAAATGTTTCTCAACCATAAAGAAGTAGGAAGAAACAGCAAGTCCAGCCTCAGGAAAGAAAGGAGAGATGATCATTCCCAGTTAAGTAAGGGAGACAGGGATAGACAATATCATATGATATTGCTTCTAGGTGTAACCTAAAGATGGATACAAATGAAATAATTGCCCCAAGACACAGGACCACAGACTAAGAAACTTCCAGTCACCGAGATAGAGAGATCTGGAGCAGGGAGAAATGAGCTTCTTCAGACTAATATACACACAATACTATTTATAAAGTCAGTCTCCAGAACCCACTGTGTAACACAAGGAAACTTACTTCATGCTCTGTATTAACCTATAAAGAAAAAAACCAATAAATCACACATACATCTGTGTAGATGTGAAACAAGGCAGGTGTCCAAGCGGCCAATTGAAGAGGTAAGTTTAACTCATGCCCTTTAAAAAATATCACATGAAAAGATGTCAGCATCACTATTTATTAGAGCAATGCAGATCAAAACTACAATGAGGCATTTCCTCACATGGTTTACAACAGCCACTGTCCAAAACTGGAGAAACAATAAATGCTGGAGAAATTTGGGAAAAAGGGAACCCTCCTAGACTGTCAGTAAAAAGGTAAATTAGTAACAGCCACTATGGAGAATGATGTGCAGGTTTTTTAAGAAATGAGAATGAAATTAGAATACTCCCTAACAGCATACACAAAAATAAACTTAAGTAAAAAGGATAATATGAAACTTGAGGAAAAAAGAAGCAGAACATGCTTTGACATAAAATGCAGCAAGTTCTTTCTTGACCCACCTGTTAGAATCATGAAAAAATAATAACTGGCACTGAATTCCCCTAAAAGAAATGGCAGAGCAGAGGAAACCATAAGGACAGCAAAAAGACAACCCTCAAAATGTAACTAATATTTGCAGAAAAGACATCCATGAGGAACTTACCTCCAAAACACACAAACAGCTTATGCACCTCAAGAGCAAAGAAAAAACCCCAAACAGAGGCACAAGATTTAAATGGACATTCCTCTAAAGAAGACTTGGAGGTGGCCAGGAAGCACATGAAAAGATGCTCAGCATCTCTAAGTATGAGAGAACTGTGGATCAGAGGTAAAATGTGGTATCGCAAAACATGAATCAGAATGGTTATCATCAAAAAATCTACAACAATAAATGCTGGAGAGGGTATGTAGAAAAAAGAAAACTCCTACCTGTTGATGGGAATAAAGTCAATATTCATGAAGGAGAACAGAACAGTGGTTCATTACAAACTAAACAGAGAAGTACTATAGGACCCAGCAATCCCATTACTGGGCATAGATCCAGTTCAGTTCAGTTCAGTCACTCAGTCGTGTCCGACTCTTTGCGACTCCATGAATCGCAGCATGCCAGGCCTCCCTGTCCATCACCAACTACTGGAGTTCACTCAGACTCACGTCCATCGAGTCAGCGATGCCATCCAGCCATCTCATCCCCTTCTCCTCCTGCCTGCAATCCCTCCCAGCATCAAAGTCTTTTCCAATGAGTCAACTTTTTGCATGAGGTGGCCAAAGTACTGGAGTTTCAGCTTTAGCATCATTCCCTCCAAAGAAATCCCAGGGTCGATCTTCAGAATGGACTGGTTGGATCTCCTTGCAGTCCAAGGGACTCTCAAGAGTCTTCTCCAACACCACAGTTCAAAAGCATCAATTCTTTGGTGCTCAGCCTTCTTCACAGTCTAACTCTCACATCCATACATGACTACTGGAAAAACTATAGCCTCGACTAGACAGACCTTAGTTGGCAAAGTAATGTCTCTGCTTTTGAATGTGCTATCTAGGTTGGTCATAACTTTTCTTCCAAGGAGTAAGCGTCTTTTAATTTCATAGCTGCAGTCACTATCTGCAGTGATTTTGGAGCCCCCCAAAATAAAGTCTGACACTGTTTCCACTGTTTCTCCATCTATTTCCCATGGAGTGATGGGACCAGATGCCATGATCTTCGTTTTCTGAATGTTGAGCTTTAAGCCAACTTTTTCACTCTCCTCTTTTACTTTCATTAAGAAGCTTTTTAGCTTCTCTTCACTTTCTGTCATAAGGGTGGTGTCATCTGCATATCTGAGGTTATTGATATTTCTCCTGGCAATCTTGATTCCAGCCTGTGTTTCTTCCAGTCCAGCGTTTCTCATGATGTACTCTGCATAGAAGTTAAATAAGCAGGGTGACAATATACACCCTTGACATACTCCTTTTCCTATTTGGAACCAGTCTGTTGTTCCAAGTCCAGTTCTAACTGTTGCTTCCTGGCTTGCATACAGATTTCTCAAGAGGCAGGTTAGGTGGTCTGGGATTCCCATCTCTTTCAGAATTTTCCACAGTTTCTTGTGATCTACACAGTCAAAGGCTTTGGCATAGTCAATAAAGCAGAAATCGATGTTTTTCTGGAACTCTCTTGCTTTTTCCATGAACCAGTGGATGTTGGCAATTTGATCTCTGGTTCCTCGATCCAGAGAAAACCATTAATTTAAAAGACAGGTGCACACTACGTTCATGGTAGCACTATGTACAACAGCCAAGACTTGGAAGTGATCTAAGTGGATAAGGACAGATGAACGGGCAAACAAGATGGGGTGCACGCACACAGTGCAATAGTACTCAGCCATAAAGAGGGTGACATCATGCCGTGTCCAGCAACCAGGAAGGACGTAGGGACAATCAGAGTAAGGGAAGTGAGACAAAGGAAGACACGTTTCATATGATATCTCTTGGAGGTGGATTTTAAAAATGGATACCAATGAACTTCTTTACAAACAGAAATGGCCGTACAACATAGAAAATCACCTTATAGTTACCAAAAGGGAAAGTGGTGGGCATTGAGAAATGAGCTGGTGGAGCTGAACATACACACAATACTCTTTATGAAATAATCAACGAGGACTCCTATTTAACACTGCATAATAAACTATATGGGAAGAGAACTCAAAAAAGGACATGTACATGCCTATTCATAAGTGAATCATGTTGCTGTTCACCTGAGAGAGATGGGAATACCAGACCATCAAACCTGCTGCTTGAGAAATCTGTATGCAGGTCAGGAAGCAACAGTTAGAACTGGACATGGAACAACATACTGGTTCCAAATAGGAAAAGGAGTGCGTCAAGGCTGTATATTGTCACCCTGCTTCTTTAACTTCTATGCAGAGTACATCATAAGAAACGCTGGACTGGAAGAAGCACAAGCTGGAATCAAGATTGCTGGGAGAAATATCAATAACCACACATATGCAGATGACACCACCCTTATGGCCGAAAATGAAGAACTAAAAAGCCTTTTGATGAAAGTGAAAGAGGAGAGTGAAAAAGTTGGCTTAAAGCTCAACATTCAGAAAATGAAGATCATGGCATCTGGTCCCATCACTTCATGGGAAATAAATGGGGAAACAGTGGAAACAGTGTCAGACTTCATTTTTTGGGGCTCCAAAATCACTGCAGATAGTGACTGCAGCCATGAAATTAAAAGACGCTTACTCCTTGGAAGAAAAATTATGACTAATCTAGATAGTATATTCAAAAGCAGAGACATTACTTTGCCGACTAAGGTCTGTCTAGTCAAGGCTATGGTTTTTCCTGTGGTCATGTATGGATGTGAGAGTTAGACTGTGAAGAAGGCTGAATGCTGAAGAATTGATGCTTTTGAACTGTGGTGTTGGAGAAGACTCTTGAGAGTCCCTTGGACTGCAAGGAGATCCAACCAGTCCATTCTGAAGGAGATCAGCCCTGGGATTTCTTTGGAGGGAATGATGCTAAAGCTGAAACTCCAGTACTTTGGCCACCTCATGTGAAAAGTTGATTCATTGGAAAAGACTCTGATGCTGGGAGGGACTGGGGGCAGGAGGAGAAGGGGACGACCGAGGATGAGATGGCTGGATGGCATCACTGACTCGATGGACGTGAGTCTGAGTGAACTCCGGGAGTTGGTGATGGACAGGGAGGCCTGGCGTGCTGCGATTCATGGGGTCGCAAAGAGTCAGACACGACTGAGCAACTGAACTGAACTGAAAATTAAAACGCACCCTACAACATTGTAAGTCACCTACACACCAATACAAAATACAAACTATAAGAAGAGAATGCCGACTCTGTTCCCCTCAGGCCTTGGTGACCTGGGCTGCTGTCACATCCCTGAAGCCTGGGCAGGCTTGTTTCCCAAGGATGGACTGTCATGGGGCTGATGGACCCCATGAAGATTTAGTATAGGTTTAACTCTAGAAAGTATCCTTCAAATCAATGACTGAAAAATGTATGGCTTGTTCAGGAATTTCAGACAATAAAGTATAAGGATTAGACATTTACATATCTTGAATTAGTCTCCATTTATTATTTGACATTTTTAAACCCAAAATAGGAGTGTTGTATGGACTGTTAAAGGGAATAAACAGTGCTTGTTCCTTTAAATTTTCAATGATGGGTTTTAACTCTTCCTTAACCTCGGGCTTTATGGGGCCACCCAAGATGGACAGGTCACGGTGGAGAGGTCTGACAGAATGTGGTCCACTGGAGAAGGGAATGGCAAACCACTTCAGTATTCTTGCCTTGAGAACCCCCATGAACAGTATGAAAAAGCAAAAAGATAGGACACTGAAAGATGAACTCCCCAGGTTGGTAGGTGCACAATTCACTACTGGAGATCAGTGGAGAAATAACTCCAGAAAGAATAAAGGGATGGAGCCAAAGAAAAAAAAAAAACAAAACAACCAGTTGTGGATGGGACTGGTGACAGAAGCAAGGTTCAATGCTGTAAAGAGCAATATTGCATAGGAACCTGGAATGTTAGGTCCATGAATCAAGGCAAATTGGAAGTGGTCAAACAGGAGATGGCAAGAGTGAACATCAACATTCTAGGAATCAGCGAACTAAAATGGACTGGAATGGGTGAATTTAACTCAGATGACCATTATATCTACTACGGTGGGCAGGAATCCCTTAGAAGAAATGGAGTAGTCACCAAGGTCAACAAAAGAGTCTGAAATGCAGTACTTGGATGCAGTCTCAAAAATGACAGAATGATCTCTGTTCATTTCCAAGGCAAACCATTCAATATCACTGTAATCCAAGTCTATGCCCCCACCAGTAACACTGAAGAGGCTGAAGTTGAACAGTTCTATGAAGACCTACAACACCTTCTAGAAATAACACCCCCCAAATATGTCCTTTTCATAATAGGGGACTAGAATGCAAAAGTATGAAGTCAAGAAACGCCTGGAATAACAGGCAAATTTGGCCTTGGAGTACAGAATGAAGCAGGGCAAAGGCTAATAGAGTACTGCCAAGAGAACACACTGGTCATAGCAAACACCCTCTTCCAACAACACAAGAGAAGACTCTACACATGGACATCACCAGATGGTCAACACCGAAATCAGACTGATTATATTCTTTGCAGCCAAAGATGGAGAAGCTCTATATAGTCAGCAAAAACAAGACTGGGAGCTGACTGTGGCTCAGATCATGTACTCCTCCTTATTGTCAAATTCAGACTGAAATTGAGGAAAGTGGAGAAAACCACTAGACCATTCAGGTATGCCTTAAATCAAATCCCTTTTGACTATACAGTGGAAGCGAGAAATAGATTTAAGGGACTAGATCTGATAGACAGAGCGCCTGATGATTCATGACATTGTACAGGAGACAGGGATCAAGCCCATCCCCATGGAAAAGAAATGCAAAAGGGCAAAATGGCTGTCTGAGGAGGCCTTACAAATAGGGCTGAAAAGAACAGAGGCGAAAAGCAAAGGAGAAAAGGAAAGATATTCCCATTTGAATGCAGAGTTCCAAAGAATAGCAAGAAGAGATAAGAAAGTCTTCCTCAGAGATCAATGCAAAAGAAATAGAGGAAAACAATAGGATGGGAAAGACTAGAGATCTCTTCAAGAAAATTGGAGATACCAAGGGAACATTTCATGCAAAGATGGGCTCAATAAAGGACAGAAATGGTATGGACCTAACAGAAGCAGAAGATATTAAGAAGAGGTGGCAAGAACACACAGAAGAACTGTACAAAAAAGATCTTCATGACCCAAATAATCACGATGGTGTGATCACTCACCTAGAGCCAGACATCCTGGAATGTGAAGTCAGGTGGGCCTTAGAAAGCATCGCTACGAACAAAGCTAGTGGAGGTGATGGAATTCCAGTTGAGCTATTTCAAATCCTGAAAGATGATGCTGTGAAAGTGCTGCACTCGATATGCCAGCAAATTTGGAAAACTCAGGAGTGGCCACAGGCCTGGAAAAGACCAGTTTTCATTCCAAGCCCAAAGAAAGGCAATGCCAAAGAGTGCTCAAACTACCACACAATTGCACTCATCTCACATGCTAGTAAAGTGATGCTTAAAATTCTCCAAGCCAGGCTTCAGCAATACATGAACCGTGAACTTCCAGATGTTCCAGCTGGTTTTAGAAAAGGCAGAGGAACCAGAGATCAAATTGCCAACATCCACTGGATCATGGAAAAAGCAAGAGAGTTCCAGAAAAACATCTATTTCTGCTTTATTGACCATGCCAAAGCCTTTGTCTGTGTGGATCACAATAAACTGTGGAAAATTTTGAAAGAGATGGGAATATCAGACCACCTGACCTGCCTCTTGAGAAACCTATATGCACGTCAGGAAGCAACAGTTAGAACTGGACATGGAACAACAGACTGGTTCCAAATAGGAAAAGGAGTACGTCAAGGCTGTATATTGTCACCCTGCTTCATTAACTTCTATGCAGAGTACATCATGAGAAATGCTGGGCTGGAAGAAGCACAAGCTGGAATCAAGATTGCTGGGAGAAATATCAATAACCTCAGAGATGCAGATAACAACACCCTTATGGCAGAAAGTGAAGAAGAACTAAAGAGCCTCTTGATGAAAGTGAAAAAAGAGTGAAAAAGTTGGCTTAAAGCTCAACATTCGGAAAAGTAAGATCATGGCATCCAGTCCCATCACTTCATGGCAAATAGATGGGGAAACAATGGTAACAGTGGCTGTCTTTATTTTTCTTGGCTCCAAAATGACTGCAGATGGTGATTACAGCCATGAAATTAGAAGATGCTTGCTCCTTGGAAGGAAAGTTATGACCAACCTAGATAGCATGTTCAAAAGCAGAGACATTACTTTGCCAACAAAGGTCCATCTAGTCAAGGCTATGGTTTTTCCAGTGGTCACGTATAGATGTGAGAGTTGGACTGTAAACAAAGCTGAGTGCCGAAGAATTGATGCTTTTGAACTGCGGTGTTGAAGACTCTTGAGAGTCCCTTGGACTGCAAGGAGATCCAACCAGTCCATCCTAAAGGAGAGCAGTCCTGGGTGTTCATTGAAAGGACTGATGTTGAAGCTGAAACTCCAATACTTTGGCCACCTGATGCAAAGAGCTGACTCATTGGAAAAGACCCTTGGGAAAGATTCATGGGAATGATTGAGGGCAGGAGGAGAAGGGAACGACAGAGGATGAGATGGTTGGATGGCATCACCGACTCAATGGACATGAGTTTGTGTAAACTCTGGGAGTTGGTGATGGACAGGGAGGCCTGGCGTGCTGCAGTCCATGGTGTTGCAAAGAGCTGTCACAGAGTCAGACATGACTGAGCAACTGAACTGAACTGAACTCCTGCAATTCACATTTTAAGATAATGGGGTTAGAACTAACAATAGAAAGGTCTTACCAGACCCACTCCCATAATATACATTTTAAGATGACCAGATTAGTTAGAAAGTTCTCAAGAAGGAGAAACGCTTCCTCAAGCAGGATACATTGTTGTTATATAATCATTGGTAGAGTTTAAGGAAAAACATATCCTTGAGCAAGATGAGTTGTTTGTTGTACAATCAGCTCTGGGCTTAAAGAACAAAACATTTGCCCTTCTCTCCTCCTTGAGAACTCCAGACCCCTGTCTCCTTCTTGGGGATCCCAGACGTCTTATCAACCTGCCTAGGAATTGACTCTCGCAATATCAGGGAAATAGGACCTGGAGAAAAGGGAATGCTCCTACGCTGCTGGAGGGAAACCACATCTGAAAAATAAAGCTAACATTCAATTTTGATTTAATTATGACAATATGTGCTTACATGGAGTATGAACCAAGAGTCTAAATATAGCAGACAACATGTGAAATCAAATCTGATATCTCAGCTGTAAGAGTAAAGGTTTCCTGTCAGATCTACAGCTGGTATGCACAAATTCTTTTAGAATACTACCTGTATCTTTCCAAATTATGGCTTTGTCTGGATGTATGGCTAGAAGTGGGATTGCTAGATCATATTGTTACTCTATTTTGAGTTTTTCTGAGGAACTGCCATACTCTTCTCTACAGGGGCTACACCAATTTATAGTCCAACCAACAGTGTAGGAGGCTTCCCTTTTCTTCACACCTTCAACACACAACCACAACACTTGTTATTTGAAAAGTTTTAATTGATGGCCATTCTGACCAGTTTGAGGCGGTACCTCATTGAAATTTTGATTTGCATTTCTTAAATAATTAACAATGAGGAGCATTCAGGATGAATTTTTAATTTTCAGATGTATAAAATAAATTAGATTTGACACCTCAACTTGACAATTTTTTCACAGATAAGGATTTGTTAACTATTTAGTTATTTCCTTTCTTAGTCTAACTATAGGCACGTCCATTATCATGTTACTCAAGGCGATGAGCTCAGTTATTCATCTTTCAGCAGTTATAAAGACATGCATTTTGTGTAATGGTGTTTTAAATTGACTTAAACTTCAAATATTTGTATCAATGACATGAGGACTCTTTTTTTCCTATCAAAAACTGGGTTCATTTTAATTGAAGAATAGTTGCTTCATGTTGTGTTAGTTCCAGGTACATACCCAAGGGATTCAGTTAAATATATATATATATATATATATATATATATAGTATATAATAAACATTATATTTATTACATATAAACATATATAATACACATACATATAAAACACACCTATATACATGCTCTCAGATTATTAGGCTATTACAAATATTGAATACAGCTCCCTGTGCTATACAGGAGGGCCTTGTTTATCTATTTTATATATAGCAGTGTGTATCTGTTAATACCAAATTCCTAATTAATCCCCCATCCCTTTCCCGTTTGGTAACCTTATGTTTGTTTTCTCTGAGACAGTTTCTGTTTTGTCAAGAAGTTCACATGCATCACAGTTTGGAGTCCACTCATAAGTGATACCATATGGTATTTGTCTTTCTGTGTTGTATCTTCACTTAATGTGGTAGTCTCTACATCCATCCATGTTGCTGAAATGGCATTATTTCATTTTTTATGACTGAGTAATATTCCATTTATTCTATGATATGTGGACTCTTGATTCAGGCCTTACAGATGTTACAGACAGACCTGGTACCATGAACATCCTCTCATGGTGAGGGCTAAACCACGATTCCCCAGAAGAAACTGACCTGATGGTCTGGGCCTCCTGGAAGAATTCATCTGACATGGAGCTCTCCCTGGTCACCTTAACAGAACATCGCACTGCCCCTTCCACCTGCCCAGATGGACCGCTCCAAATGGGGCACTTCCCAGCTCCTTCAGCAGAGTAATCTCTTCACTTTGCAGTTCCCAAATTCTTAATAACGCAAGACAGGTACACTTTAAGGGGAGAATAGAAGGCTTTGGGGCTAACAGCATCACAAGTAACTTTTTCTCCATAAGAATTTCACATGGACAAGATGAAGTACAGCACAACTCTTTTTTAAGTTGCTCATTCAAAAAGAAAACCCTTGTTTTAAAAAGGCAGAGGGAGGTTTTGATAAAGCTTTTTCATGAAAACTAAAAGAAAAAAAGAAAACCCTCGGTAATGTGGTCTTAGGACCTGTTGGACCACATGATATTGCTACCAGAAAAAGGTTGTTCCTCAAATAGCTACAATTAGTGACAAGAAAGGTTAAAGTTAAAGAAACCTTTGCCAACCAGAGTTATCTTGAAAAAACTTGGTGACAAAAAGTGCTTAGTGCCCTTAGCTGGGCAAGGGTTAGTGTTAGGTAGATTAATTGGCTTGTCTTGACTAATAAGTTCTTGGAAAGCAAAAATTACGAGTTAAGCTACTTTATGTGATTCTTACAATTCTCATCTAAATCGATTATTTGACAGAATTTTCTATTTTTTAAAATTTCCCATTTTTATTTCACTTATTTTTTATTCCTTATTGTTCAGAGGTTAAAGCATCTGCCTGGAATGCGGGAGACCCAGGTTCGATCCCTGGGTCAGGAAGATCCCCTGGAGAAGGAAATTGCAACCCTCTCCAGTACTCTTGCCTGGAGAATCCCATGGAGGGAAGAGCCTGGTAGGCTACAGTCCATGGGGTCGCAAAGAGTCGGACACGACTGAGCAACTTCACTTTCACTTTCATCAACAATTTTTAAGTACAGTTTATCTATAATACTATATTAGTTTTGGATATACAAAATAGTGATTCAATATCATTATACTCCATTTAAAATTATTACAAATAAAGGGTATATTCTTTTGTGCTGTATAATATATCCTTATGGCTTATTGATTTTATACCTAGTCTCTATCTCTTAATCCTCTACACCTATCTTGCCCCTCCTACGTCCCTCTCCCCACTGGTAAACACTAGTTCTCTGTATCTGTGAGTCTGTTTCCATTTCATAGAGAAGTTCACTGGTGGCATACTTTAATTTCACATATAAATGATATTCTATGGTATTGCTCTTGTCTTTCTGACTTACATCACTTACTATGATAATCTCTAGGGTTATACTGCTGAAAATGTCATTATGTTAGTTGCCTTTATAGCTGAGTAGTATTCAGTATATATTTCACGTATGAAAACCTCGGTATATATTTCGTATATGAAAATATACATACATATATTTTCTGAGTGCACTCACTTGCAACTGTTCTGTAACCAAAGGAATGAAAAATTTCCTGCAACTCATGATATGAACATTTAACTGTAACTCACGATTTGTTCAATTGGGTAAAATATGAGTTTTGCCAGGACTTCCAGGGCAATAGTTCTCAAACTTCAGTTTGCTTCAGTGCCTCAGATACACCTGGAGGGCTTATTAGCTAAAATTGTCAGATGGCAGTTCCAGACCTTCTGACTTAGAAGATTTGCAAACACCAGTCTAGGGACCATAATGAAAATCATTGTTGTGCCTTTTGAGTAATGTTTTTAGGGACTTAAGATAACCCTTCTAACTCAAGTACACTGCCTTACATCTTAATAGGTACAGAAGACTTAATTTGAAACTAGAAGATTGCTAAATGACTTCTATTTATAGAGAACTGTGAACTGCAATCACTATGTATGCATCAAAAATAATGAAAATAAAATGTTGTGTCAGAGAACATTGACAGAAGCATCTTAAATAAAAAGTATTATCCTGTATTTAGATTAATTGCCTTAACTTCACTGATAAGTTCTTTGTAAAGCATAACTTCAGAGTAAAACTACTTAATGTGATTTTTAAAAATCTCATCAAAATCAGTATCTTGATGGAATCTTCTATTTTTAAAAATTTCCCATTTTCATTTTGCTATTTTGCTGAATAGTATTCAATATATATTTCATATATGAAGATAGATGTATATATTTCATATATGGCAATATAGGTATATATGTATTATATGAAAATATCAGTATATATCCCTATATGATAATATAGGTATATATCTTATATATAAAAATAGAGGTATATATATGTCATATATAAAATAAGGTATATATTTTTAAATCAAATTTAAAACTTTCATAAAATTAAAAACTTTCAAAGAATTAAAGCCTTTAATTGTGTGGATCACAACAAACTGTGGAAAATTCTTAAAGAGATGGGAAAACCAGACCACCTTACCTGCCCCCAGAGAAGCTTGTATGTAGGTCAAGAAACAAGTGGTGCTGGGAAAACTGGTCAACCACTTGTCAACGAATGAAACTAGAACACTGTCTAACACTATACACAAAAATAAACTCAAAATGGACTAAAGATCTAAATGTAATACCAGAAACTATAAAACTCCTAGAGGAAAACAGGCAAAATATTCTCTGATGTAAATCATAGCAGGATCCTCTATGACCCACCTCCCAGAGTAATGGAAATGAAAGCAAAAATAAACAAATGGGACCTAATTAAACTTAAAAGCTTTTGCACAACGAAGGAAACTATAAGCAAGGTGAAAGACAGTCTTCAGAATAGGAGAAAGTAATAGCAAATGAAGCAACTGACAAAGAATTAATCTCAAAAATATACAAGCAACTCCTGCAGCTCATTTCCAGAAAAATAAGCAACCCAATCAAAATATGGGCCAAAGAACTAAACAGACATTTCTCCAAAGAAGACATACAGATGGCTAACAAACCCATGAAAAGATGCTCAACATCTCTCATTATCAGAGAAATGCAAATCAAAACCACAATGAGGTACCATCTCACGCCTGTCAGAATGGCTGCGATCCAAAAGTCTATAAGGAATAAATGCTGGAGAGGGTGTGGAGAAAAGGGAGCCCTCTTACACTGTTGGTGGGAATGCAAACTAGTATAGCCACTATGGAGAACAATGTGGAGATTCCTTAAAAACTGGAAATAGAACTGCCTTATGACCCAGCAATCCCACTGCTGGGCATACACACCGAGGAAACCAAAATTGAAAGAGACACGTGTACCCAAATGTTCATTGCAGCACTATTTACAATAGCCAGGACATGGAAGCAACCTAGATGTCCATTGGCAGATGAATGGATAAGAAAGCTGTGGTACATATACACAATGGCATATTACTCAGCCATTAAAAAGAATGCATTTGAATCAGTTCTAATGAGGTGGATGAAACTGGAGCCTATTATACAGAGCGAAGTAAGCCAGAAAGAAAAACACCAATACAGTATACTAATGCATATATATGGAATTTAGAAAGATGGCAATGATGATCCTATATGCGAGACAGCAAAAGAGACACAGATGTAAAGAACAGACTTTTGGACTCTGTGGGAGAAGGCGAGGTTGGGATGATTTGAGAGAATAGCGCTGAAACATGTATATTATCACATGTGAAATAGATCACCAGTCCAGGTTCAATGCATGAGACAGTGCGCTCAGGGCCGGTGCACCGGGATGACCCTGAGGGATGGGATGGGGAGGGAGGTGGGATAGGGGTTCAGGATGGGGAACACATGTACACTCATGGCTGATTCATGTGAATGTATGGCAAAAACCACCACAATATTGTAATTAGCCTCCCATTAAAATAAAGAAAGAAAAAAAATTTAATTAAAAAATTAAAAGCAATAACAACAACAAAAAAGAAACAACAGTTAGAACTGGACAGGCCAACAATGGACTAGTTCAAAACTGGGAAAGGAGTATGTCAAGACTATATATTGTGATCCTGTTTATTTAATTTACATGCAGAGTACATCAAGTGAAATGTCAGGTGGATGAAATACAAGCTGGAATCAAGATGCTGGGAGAAATATCTATAGCCTCACATATGTAGATGACACCACCCTAATGGCAGAAAGCAAATAGCCTCTGCTGCAAGGTAGTCTTGGCAAAATGTTAGAGAAAAGGGAAGGAAAGCATTGCCTGCTATATTGTGTCCAACCTCCCTGACGTGGGATGCTATCCCATCCCTGGAGCCTAAGTAGGCTTGGGTCCCACTGCTGAACTCAGGTGGGGTTGACACAGCCTGGCAGGGTACCCTTCATTGAACACTTTTGAAAGGTCTACTGTGTGCTCTGTCTGGCTAGGACAAGAGTCCCGCCTGGCATCAAGCCCCAAGGAATTTCAAGGGATAATTCAGCTAGCCTCAACCGCCCCTGGTGCTGCGGGTCCCAGTCCAAGCCTCCTTCCTGAGTGCAGCCTCCTAGCACCTAAGCCCTCAGCAGTGTACTGTGGACCCTGAAGGGATTAGTCTGGACACAGTGTTTGTGTGAGGCTTTAGGGGAAAAAAAGTAGTGAGACTCAAGCCCTTTCCTGTTTGCTCAGGCACATTCCACTCCATCTCACAGCCCAGAAAGCAAACTTGCACTAAGGCTCTGGTTGCCTTCAGGCACCAAGCGGGGCCTGAAAAGTGCTGCCGCCTTGTGGACATTTCCTGGAACTACAATTTGATCACCCTAGCTCACAGGCACCTCAATTCACAAGGCCTGGGGTTCTGTGAATGACAGCGGTCCTGTGGCCAGCACCAGAGAAATAAATTCCAAACACAGCCAGAATCTTTCAGGGATACCCAAAGGTAATTGTCCTCACACCCTTCAAGGAAAAAAAAACCACAAACCTCCCCCACCAAACAAGATGCTCAGCATTCCTAATTGCTGCAGAAATGCCAGTTGAAAGACGATGGAACTGGAGGAATCAACTTGCCTGACTTCAGGCTCTACTACAAAGCCACAGTCATCAAGACAGTATGGTACTGGCACAAAGACAGACATATAGATCAATGGAACAAAATAGAAAGCCCAGAGATAAATCCACACACATATGGACACCTTATCTTTGACAAAGGAGGCAAGAATATACAATGGAGTAAAGACAATCTCTTTAACAAGTGGTGCTGGGAAAACTGGTCAACCACTTGTAAAAGAATGAAACTAGATCACTTTCTATCACCGTACACAAAAATAAACTCAAAATGGATTAAAGATCTAAATGTAAGATCAGAAACTATAAAACTCCTAGAGGAGAACATAGGCAAAACACTCTCAGACATAAATCACAGCAGGATCCTCTATGATCCACCTCCCAGAATTCTGGAAATAAAAGCAAAAATAAACAAATGGGATCTAATTAAAATTAAAAGCTTCTGTACAACAAAGGAAAATATAAGCAAGGTGAAAAGACAGCCTTCTGAATGGGAGAAAATAATAGCAAATGAAACAACTGACAAACAACTAATCTCAAAAATATACAAGCAACTTCTGCAGCTCAATTCCAGAAAAATAAACGACCCAATCAAAAAATGGGCCAAAGAACTAAATAGACATTTCTCCAAAGAAGACATACGGATGGCTAACAAACACATGAAAAGATGCTCAACGTCACTCATTATTAGAGAAATGCAAATCAAAACCACAATGAGGTACCACTTCACACCAGTCAGAATGGCTGTGATCCAAAAATCTGCAAGCAATAAATGCTGGAGAGGGTGTGGAGAAAAGGGAACCCTCCTACACTGTTTGTGGGAATGCAAACTAGTACAGCCACTATGGAGAACAGTGTGGAGATTCCTTAAAAAATTGCAAATAGAACTACCTTATGACCCAGCAATCCCACTTCTGGGCATACACACCGAGGAAACCAGAATTGAAAGAGACACATGTACCCCAATGTTCATCGCAGCACTGTTTATAATAGCCAGGACATGGAAACAACCTAGATGTCCATCAGCAGATGAATGGATAAGAAAGCTGTGGTACATATACACAATGGAGTATTACTCAGCCATTAAAAAGAATTCATTTGAATCAGTTCTGATGAGATGGGTGAAACTGGAGCCAATTATACAGAGTGAAGTAAGCCAGAAAGAAAAACACCAATACAGTATACTAACACATATATATGGAATTTAGGAAGATGGCAATGACGACCCTGTATGCAAGACAGGGAAAGAGACACAGATGTGTATAATGGACTTTTGGACTCAGAGGAAGAGGGAGAGGGTGGGATGATTTGGGAGAATGGGAATTCTAACATGTATACTGTCATGTAAGAATTGAATCGCCAGTCCATGTCTGACGTAGGGTGCAGCTTGCTTGGGGCTGGTGCATGGGGATGACCCAGAGAGATGTTGTGGGGAGGGAGGTGGGAGGGGGGTTCATGTTTGGGAACGCATGTAAGAATTAAAGATTTTAAAATTTAAAAAAAATAAAAAATTTAAAAAAAAAAAAAAAAGAAAGACGATAGTAAATCAAATCCCACCACTCACAATGATCAGTACCACAAATCTGCAACAATAATGGGAGGGAGTCTGGGGGAGAAAGAATCTCCCTAAGCTCTCAGTGGGAACATATATCGGCAGCAGCCAGCATCGTGGCCAGTCTCCTAATGCCTGATAAAAAACAATCAAGTCCTACTAAGCTGAGGATCCAACGTTCCCCCACTTTGGCCTATATCCTGAGAAAGCCATCAATCAAAAGGCACAAGCACCCCAACAAACCTCCAGCATGACTTCCAGTAGCCGAGACAAACCACCACAAAATCTCCAACCAGAAGTTAAAGCTTAAACAAGAAGTGTACACATATACAGTAGATTATTTCTCACTCATTACAAATCACCACTGAAATTAGGGAATTAGGGCACTGGGAGCCACAGGGATGGACCGTGAAGGGTCCTACACTAAGGGGAGTCAGTCAGGCAGAGAAGACCATGGTATATGAGGTACATTCCAGGCAAAATGAAAATACACATGCAAGTCAACAAATTTACAACCGAAAAAGAGACTCTGAGGATTCAAAGTCAAACATTTAGGGTTCCATAAATAAATAAATAACTGAAGGGTCGTGAATGAAATAGGAGGTCTGTACCTACACAGACAGGAAAGGTATATCTGCAGTAGATAATCCGCAAGGATGATCCTCTTCCTTTCACGTATACATGGAAATATGCATCTTGAACCTATACCCAGAAATCTCTTTCTCAGATATACCACAAAAATTAACTATATTCCTTGTATCCACAAAAAAGTGTATCTGGGATAATTTCAAAGGCCCCTGTACTCAGCACTTTGCTCACCATTCTATGGCAAAAACCCAAGCAACCATAGAGATATCCCGTAGATACGTGATAGCTGAATCCCGTGATGTCCACTGACAACGGTCACAACATGGCAAATCGGCAGTGCTGCGCTGTAGCATCGGCAAGATGTTAAAGAAAGGTAAGTAAATCAGCGCCTTTTCTATGATCTCCAGCCTCTCTGACATGGGATGCTATCCCATCCCTGGAGGCTGAGCAGGCTTGGGTCCCACTTCGGGACTAGGGGTGGTTGACACAGCCTGGCCCGGTGCCCTTCGTTGAACCCTATTGAAATGTCTACCATCTCTTACATTCTGGCTGGGGTCAGGGTTGCGTGTGGCTCAGCAAGCCTAGCACTCTCATGATGCTGGGATTCCCAGCTCAAGGCTCATTCCTGACAGTGCAGCCTCTTAGCACCTGAGCACCCTCAGCAGTGTGCTGTGGACCCTGAAGGGATGAGCCTGGACCGGCTGTTTGCGTGATGCTTTAGAGGAAAAAGACCTGCCACTCAAGGTCTTTCGTGTTTGCTCAGGCACATTCCACTCTATTTCACTGCCCAGGAAGCAAACTCTCCCTAAGGCTCTGGTCACCCCAGGAACCAAAGGGAGGCCTGAATAGTGCTGTCTTCTTGCAGACGATTTCAGTAACTACTATTTTATCTCCAGAGTTCACTGGCATCTCAGTTCACAAGGACTGGGCTTGTATAATGACAGATGCCCTGAGAAAATGTCCTGGGGCAGTATTGGAAAAATAATTTCCAAACACACCCAACTTTCAGGAACCCAGCTGTCAGAGGCAAATTGTCCTGACACCTGTTAAGAAAAAAAAAAAAAAAAAAAAACCAAAAAACCTCCACAACAGGACAAGGTGCTAAGCATTCCTAATTGCTGAAGGAATGGCAATCAAAATGACAATGGTAAATCAAATGCCAACTGTCACAATCACGATCATCACAAATCTACAAGCATTAAATTCGGGAGAGAGCCTGGAGGAAAAGGAAGACCCTAAGGTGTCGGTGGATAAATACTATGGCCGCAACCTGTGAAATGGATAGTCTCGAACGCCTGGAAAGAACTCTCCAAAGAGGTTAAGCATAGGATCTGACATTCCCACGCCTGGGCCTATATCCCGAGAAAACACCTGACCGTAAGGCACATCCACCCCAAGGAGCACTGCAGCGCCACTTCCAGTAGCCAAGACTCACAGCCATCAGAATCTCCAGCGAGAGGTCAAAGCTTAAACGTGATGTGGTACACACATCCGGTAGACTGTTTCTCAGTCACTAAAAACAGACACTGAAATTAGGGAATTAGGAGGCTGGGAGCCACAGGGATGGACCTCGAAGGACCAAACACAAAGGGAAGTCAGTCAGGCAGAGGAAGACTGTGGTATATGAGGCAAGTTCCAAGCAAAACAAATATAAACATACAAGGCAACATATTTACAATCCCAAAAGGGACTCTGAGAATCCAAAGTCAAACAAAGTGCTCAGGAAAAAAAAAAAGGTAAAGGGCCTTGAATGAATTGAGTTTCGTACCTACATAAACAAGAAATGTGTGTCTGTAATAGATAATCCATGAGGATTATCCTCTTCCTTCATTCTGTATGTACACAGAAATCCTTATCTCTAGTCTATACACAGACATCTCTATAAGACATAAACCTCAAAAATTAACTACCTTCCCTCTTTGTATACATAGAAAAGTGTATCTGGGATACATAATCCAGGAGGCCTGATGCCAGCACTCTGCTTGATATTCTATGGCAAAAATAAAAAAAGAATAGAGATACCACATGATTATTAAATACCTGATCAGGGAGCTGCATACTGACAAATATCACAACACTGCAAACCGACTATACTGCAAGTTGGCATCTGGAAATGTTAAAAGGAAAGAAAAGCAGTTCCTACTCTATGATCCCCAACCTCCCTGACCTGAGATGCTATCCCACCCTGGAAGCTGAGCAGGCTACGGTCCGGCTCCTGGACTGACACAGTGCCGTTTTTCAAACCATTTTTAAATGTCTACTGTCTCCTACATTCTGGCTGGCACCAGAGTCTCACGTGGCATCAAGGCCACAAGGAATCTGAAGGCAAGGATCAGCAAGCATCCACTTCTGATGGGCGTGTTCCCAATTCAGAGCTCATTCCTGAGAGTGCAGCCTCCTAGATCCATATGCAACCTCAGCAGTGGACCGTGAAACTGAAAAGGATGTCAGGACAGGGTGTTTGTGTGATGCTTAAGGGGAAAAAGTAGTGAGACTCAAGCCCTTTCCTGTTTGCTCAGGCACTGCTGCTGCTGCTAAGTCGCTTCAGTCGTGTCCGACTCTGTGTGACCCCAGAGATGGCAGCCCGCCAGGCTCCCCCGTCCCTGGGATTCTCCAGGCAAGAACACAGGAGTGGATTGCCACTTCCTTCTTCAATGCATGAAAGGAAAAGTGAAAGTGAAGTCGCTCAGTCCTGTCCGACTCCTAGCGACCCCATGGACTGTAGCCTACCAGGCTCCTCCGTCCATGGGATTCTCCAGGCAAGAGTACTGGAGTGGGGTGCCATCACCTTCTCCAGCACATTCCACTCTATTTCACAGCCCAAGTAGCCAGCTTGCTCTAAGGCTCTGGTCACCCCCCAGGAACCAAAGGTGGGCTTAAAAAGTGTTGCCACCTTGCGGATATTTTCTGTAAATAAAATTTGATCACAGGTTCTAAAGGAGCCTCAGTTCACTAGGCCTGGGATTCTGTTGGTGACAACTGCCCTGAGGATCAGGGACGAATACTGGAAAAAATCTGAAACACAGCCAACTTTCAGGAAACCAACTGCCAAAGGTAAATTGTGATCACACCCTTTAAGGAAAAAAAAAGACAAAACAAACCCAAATCTCCACCACAGGACGTGATGCTACGATTCCCTAAATGTGGGAGGAATGTCAATCAAAATGACAATGGAAAATCAAATTTCACCACTCACAAGGCTATCATCACAAGTCTACAAAAAATAAATGCGGGAAAGCCTGGAGGAAGAACAATCGCCCTGAGCTGTTGGTGGGAATATACAACAGCACCAGCCAGTATAATGCAGGCTTCGAATGACTGGAAAAAAACTATTAAGAGGGACTAAGCCTAGGATTTGACATTACAACACCTGGGCCCATACCCTGAGAAAACCATGTAGTTACGTCAGACAACTATACTTCAATTTGAAAAAATATACTTGATGTACAGCTACAAACACAATAGAAAATTGAGAAGAAAAAACTAGCAAAATGAAAATGGGATATTTCTTACAACAGAAGATCCAACTGAGAAACTTCCTTTGCATGAGATTATTTTTAAAAAAAGACTAGATTTACCGCTTTAATCTATATTTCAAAAATAATTAGTTAAATGAGGCCAATTAATCTACCAACAAGATAAATATGGCCTAGAAAGCAGTTGAAGACACATTTTACCAGACACATTGTATCACATGGTGATAATTAGTACCATTAAAAAAATCAGAAAAATTCTGATTTTCTTTAAAGAATGAATCAAAAGGAGTTCACTCTGAAGATGTATTTTCCATATTCTATATGTGCCAACATTTTCCTGCATGAAATATGGAAATTTTCATATTTAATACAGGAAACTCTACAGCCACATTTTCCTGTACAAAATTTGGAAAATATCATGCTTCATGCAGGGACATCTGTGCCCATAATTTCCTGTATGAAACATGAAAAATTCTGATTGAAGTTATAAATATCTTCAGGAAAATGAATCTACATTTTCTCATACTAAGGCAAGGTTGTCAGAAACACACAGAAAATGGCCATAAGAAGTCACATTTGTGTAGAATCTAAAAAAAGACACAAATGAACCCACCTATGAAACAGAAAGAGACTCACAAATCCAGAAACTGGTGGATGCCTGGGGAATTTGGTTGTAGGCATTGCCAGACTGGAGTGGAGATTAAGAGATAAAAATGACTATATGTAATGTAACGCTTTGCCATCTGAGCCACCAGGGAAGCCCCATATGTAAGAAAAATAATAGGATATTGTGTGCAGCAGAGAGCAATACAGCCATGATTTTGTAATATCTTTAGATGGAGTATATTCCGTTAAAATGCTGAATCACTATGCTGTGTCCTGTGCTCCAGAGGGCAAAGAAATAGTGGACTGATAACTACAAACACAAAAAATTATCAAGACCGAAGGTTAGCAAAATAAAAACGGGAAAATTTTAGGAATAGAAATTCCCATCAAGAAATTAATTTGGAAGAGATTACTAAAAATGTCCACTGGTTCGTCCACTAGAAAGAACAATATGGAGGATCTTGAAATAATGAAACACAGAAGTGCCTTAGGAGACAGCAATCACATGACTGAGCATATAGTCAGGAGAAGCAACATTTTCAAAGACAGGGGTACCCATGCCATCCTTGCCGGACTGGTTTTCATAGCAAAGACACAGATGCAACCTAAGTGTTATTCACAGAAATGAATAAAGTATACGGGATATACACACAATGCTATATTACTCAGCCATAAAGAGCAATGAAATAATGGCATCTTCATGCCCAGGGAAGAAGGTAGAGATGATCATGGCAACCGGAGAGAGACAGTGAGCAAAAAACATAATACAATATCACTTTAGGTGGATCTAACAATGGATACATATGAGCTCCTTGAGCAAAGACACACAGTTCACACACTTAGAATAAAGAACTTATTGTTCGCAGAGAAGAAATGTGTTGGGCCCATAGAAATCAGCTATTTGAAATAACATAATGCTCAAAATTCTCCAAGCCAGGCTTCAGAAGTACATGAACCGTGAACTTCCAGATGTTCCAGCTGGTTTTAGAAAAGGCAGAGGAACCAGAGATCAAATTGCCAACATCTGCTGGATCATGGAAAAAGCAAGAGAGTTCCAGAAAAACATCTATTTCTGCTTTATTGACTATGCCAAAGCCTTTGACTGTGTGGATCACAAGAAACTGTGGAAAATTCTAAAAGAGATGGGAATACCAGACCACCTGACCTGCCTCTTGAGAAACCTATATGCAGGTCAGGAAGCAACAGTGAGAACTGGACATGGAACAACAGACTGGTTCCAAATAGGAAAAGGAGTACGTCTAGGCTGTAGATTGTCACCCTGCTTATTTAACTTCTGTGCAGAGTACATCATGAGAAACGCTGGGCTGGAAGAAGCACAAGCTGGAATCAAGATTGCCAGCAGAAATATCAATAACCTCAGATATGCAGATGACACCACCCTGATGGCAGAAAGTGAAGAGGAACTAAAAAGCCTCTTGATGAAAGTAAAAGAGGAGAGTGAAAAAGTTGGCTTAAAGCTCAACATTCAGAAAGCTAAGATCATGGCATCTGGTCCCATCACTTCATGCTTACTCCTTGGAAGGAAAGTTATGACCAACCTAGACAGCATATTGAAAAGCAGAGATATTACTTTGCCAACAAAGGTCGGTCTAGTCAAGGCTATGGTTTTTCCAGTGGTCATGTATGGATGTAAGAGTTGGACTGTGAAGAAAGCTGAGCACCAAAGAATTGATGGTTTTGAACTTTGGTGTTGGAGAAGACTCTTGAGAGTCCCTTGGACTGCAAGGAGATCCAACCAGTCCATCCTAAAGGAGATCAGCCCTGGGTGTGCATTGGAAGTACTGATGCTGAAGCTGAAGCTCCAGTACTTTGGCCACCTCATGCAAAAAGTTGACTCACTGGAAAAGACCCTGATGCTGGGAAGGATTGGGGGCAGGAGGAGAAGGGGACGACAGAGGATGAGATGGCTGGATGGCATCACGGACTTGATGGACATGAGTTTGAGTGAACTCTGGGAGTTGGTGATGGACAGGGAGGCCTGGTGTGCTGTGATTCACGGGGTCACAAAGAGTCAGACACGACTGAGTGACTGAACTGAATGCACACTACTAATTAGAAAATAAATCACAAGGACCCACTGGGTAACAAAAGGAATGGTCCTCCACTCTCTGTAATAACCTCCACAGGCACAGAACCCCAAACACAACATATACCCATCTACATATGAGTGAATCCCTAACAGTCCCTGGTGGCTCAGTCAGGAAAGAATCTGCCTGCAATGCAGGAGACCTGGGTTTGGATCCTGGGTTGGGAAGATCCCCTCGTGAAGGGAAAGGCTACCCACTCCAGTATTCCGACCTGGAGAATTCCACGGACTGCACAGGCCATGGGGTCACAAAGAGTTGGACACGACTGAGCAGCTTTCACTTCACTTCATACAGGAATAGAACCCAAAACACAACATATACACATCTACATATGAGTGAATACTAACAGTCCCTGGTGGCTCAGTCGGTAAAGAATCTGCCTGCAATGCAGGAGACCAGGGTTGGGAAAGTCCTATGGAGAAGGAAATGGCAATCCACTCCAGTATTCTTGACTGGGAAATCCCAAGGACAGAGGAGCCTGGTGGGATACAGCTGAGCTATTTCAAATCCTAAAGATGATGGTATTAAAGTGCTGCACTCAATATGGCAGCAAACTTGGAAAACTCAAATTTGGAAACTCAGGCCTGGAAAGTCAGTTATCATTCCAATCCCAAAGAAGGGCAATGCAAAGAATGTTCAAACTACTGCACAATCGCACTCATTTCACACACCAGCAGAAGTAAGTTCCCAAGACACATTTCAACAGTACGTGAATGAAGAACTTCCAGATGTTCAAGCGGTATTTAGAAAAGGCAGCGGAGCCAGACATCACATTGAAACATCTCTTGGATCATAGGAAAAGCAAGAGATTCCAGAGAAACTCTACTTCTGCTTCATAGACTACACTAAGCCTTTGACTGTGTGGATCACAACAAAATGTGGAAAATTCTTAAAGAGATGGGAATACC
>NW_017189732.1:0-33928 GCF_001704415.2 Capra hircus | reverse complement strand
CCGACCAGTCAGACACACAATGCCTGGTCTGACAGCTTTTCAGAGGCTGCTTGAGCTCCCCGGGTGCCGTCTCCCCCAGGCAGCCCATCCCAACAACTCAGGGCCACGCCTCCCTGGGTTCCACCATCTGCCTCCACTTGGAGCCACAACTGCTAAATTATGCAAAGTAAGTTCCAACAAAAACATGAACCTCGGCCTTAGAGCTCCTGGAGAATCCCCAGTCAGCAGGTGCGCTGAGATTAACTGCTTTCAGTGGTAAAGAATTCACCTGCCAAGCAGATGTGCGTTCGATCCCTGGGTTGGGAAGATCCCCTGGAGAAGGAAGTGGCAACCCACTCCAGGATTCTCACCTGGGAAATCCCATGGACAAATGAGCTTGGCGAGCTACAGTCTATGGCGGTGCAGAGTCAGACACGACTCAGCAACTCAGTAGTAGCAGGAAGTCCATGAAGACCCCTGGTTACCACGCTGGCTAGTCACCCAGCTCGCACTCAGTTGCCCCCACGCTCCCACTAGATGCACGCAGGCCTTAACCACAAGGTTGGGGAGCGGGCTGCACGCCTCGGAGCCCAAGTCCAGCCCTGCGGCTCCCGACCAGCCCCGCTGCTCTCGACCAGCCCCTCCTTAATGGAGATGGAATTTATCAAAGCGAGAAGACCCATTCTATCGAGTCGGGGACAGGGAGGGGGATAAAAAGACATTCGACTCCCCGCTGTCAGCCAGAGACCCTAATGAATCCTTTGCTTCCGAAGACGATTATCGGACGGAATAATTCATCGCTAGAGATTAATTGGACTAATTATGTTGGCTTTCAGAATCCCCTGAATAATGACTTTCTCTGGGGTGGGTGTCAGGGATAATTGCGTGATATCTGAGCCTCTTCCCCCAGTGAAAGGCCCGCAGAAAGGGATCTCCGGCTCTAAAGGGTGGGCAGGATGGCTCCGTGTCAGCTCTGGCCTGCTTAGAAGGGCCCGTATTTCATGCGGAAGCCCTTTATGAGGGAGGCGCCATCACGCCTCACGACCTCTCCACCCTCCCTCAGCACGCTCTTCAGGACACCCTGCTCATCCTGGGACATTCCTTTTCCTCGATGCTGTGGGGCCAGGGAGCCCAGGAGCTGAGTGACCTGCCCTCACGCTGGGGGACTCCCGCACCTGCCCGTGAGCCTGCCGGCCCCTCCCCCAGGGCCACCCCATCCCCGCTGCCCCCAGATCCGCACCCGTGAGGACGAGCGGCTCTGGTCTGGCACCTCTGCCTCCTCTCCCTCTTTAAATTAAGAGTCGACAGACGCTGAGTACACAGAAAAGAATTCAGTGTCTGAATAACACAACCAAGTTAATCTGACATGTGTGATGGCCCGCCCTGTCATCGTCCTGTTCTGTGGTGATTAGATACAAAATGGCCAGGTGGTCATTCTCCTAACCATGCGGGCAAACAAGGGACGCATAGGATGGCAGCGTCGGAGGGCGTGGCACATTGCCCTGGCTCCCACCTTCTCCCACCCCAGGCAGGGCTCTGGTTTCCCCTCCTTCTCCTTGGCAGCCTCTACAAACTAAGTTAGTTTCAGGAGACAGTGGGGATCACATTAGTTTTAAGGCTCCAGTCTATTTTGAACCCATATCCAGGGGAGGTAGATGGTAGCTTTAGAACCACTGACTCTACTGAGGTATGTAAGCCAAGAGTCTTAATGTTCAGAGATCTCATTTTTATTTCACCTGAAAATGGAAGTAATTAAACATCTAGATGCTCAAGCTGGATTTAGAAAAGGCAGAGGAACCAGAGATCAAACTGCCAACGTCCACTGGATCATAGAAAATGCAAGAGAGTTCCGCTTCATTGACTATGCTAAAACCTTTGACTGTGTGGATCACAAGAAACTGGAAAATTCTTAAAGAGATGGAAACACCCGACCACCTTTACTGCTTCCTGAGAAACGTGCATGCAAATCAAGAAGCAGCAGTTAGAATCCGACCTGGACCAACAGACTGTTACAGAATTGGGAAAGGAGTGCGTCAAGGCTGTGTATTGTCACCCTGCTTATTTAACTTATATGCAGAGGACACCATGTGAAATGCTGGGCTGGAAGAAGCACAAGCTGGAATCAAGATTGCCGGGGGAAATATCAATAACCTCAGATATGCAGATGACACCACCCTCATGGCAGAAAGTGAAGAGGAGCTAAAAAGCCTCTTGATGAAAGTGAAAGAGGAGAGTGAAAAAGTTGGCTTAAAGCTCAACATTCAGAAAACTAAGATCATGGCATCCAGTCCCATCACTTCATTGGAAATAGATGGGGAAACAATGGGAACAGTGAGAGACTTTATTTTGGGGGGCTCCAAAATCACTGCAGATGGTGACAGCAGCCATGAAATTAAGACGCTGCTCCTTGGAAGAAAAGCTATGACCAACCTAGACAGCATATTAAAAAGCAGAGATATTACTTTGCTGACAAAGGTCTATGTAGTTAAAGCTATGGTTTTTCCTGTGGTCATGTGTGGATGTGAGAGGTGGACTATAGAGAAAGCTGAGTGCCGAAGAACTGATGCTTTTGAACTGTGGTGTTGGAGAAGACTCTCGAGAGTCCCTTCGACTGCAAGCAGATCCAACGAGTCCATCCTAAAGGAGATCAGCCCTGAATGTTCATTGGAAGGACTGATGCTGAAGCAGAAGACCCAATATTCTGGCCACCTGATGTGAAGAGCCAACTCATTAGAAAAGACCCTGATGCTGGGAAAGATTAAAGGCAGGAGGAGAAGGGGATGGCAGAGGATGGATGGTTGGATGGCATCACCAACTCCATGGACATGCGTGTGAGCAAGCTCTGGGAGTTGGTGACGGACAGGGAGGCCTGGCGTGCTGCAGTCCCTGGGGTAGAAGAGTCAGCAGCAACGAAACATCTACTTCTTAGGGTTATTGAGATGGTACCTTAGACAACGTCCATTCAGTCCCGGCCCAGGGGAAGGACTCGAGCGCGGCAGTCACGAGCATTCCTCTCATCTTGGGCCACTGTGGTCTCAGCTCTCACCAACCCCCCATCCCAGCTGCGGACACGGCGCTCTCCCCTCCCTCACCTGGAGCTGGGGGGATGCCGGTCAGGCGGACCGGTGACGTGGTTTCAGGGAAGACTTTCCTGCTCCACCCTCCACCCAAGGTCCTTGTTTTTTTTTTTTTTTTTTTTTTTTTTAAGCAGTCTATGGAACCGTCCTGTAGCAGCTGCCAGTGTCAGTCAGTGAAATATATCCGGTTATATATTGATGGTGGAAGCGTGTAAGGGTCACTGGTTAATTTGTGCAGTAATTTGTGCAATCCTGTACATACCAGCAAAGAAGACCCTCCTAAAAACAGCCTGGTTTTCTCCCAAGGGAGAAAAGGATGGAGCTAGGATGACGGCTGCAGGAGCTGAAAGGTTTCTGTTAATGGGTAACCATGCATAATCGCAGAGTACCTTCCACCCGGGAAGGAGCCTCAGAATTGAGTGACAAAGCAGCTGCCTTCGGAGCTTTCTCAGCAAACCTGAGCCTCTGCCACCCTGGGGAGGGCAGGGCAAGGGCGGGGCGGGGAGATGCGTGAGGCCGCTGCAGGGGTCGGCCTTCTCCGAAAGGGATGGGGTAGACTGTGACCAGGAGGAGCCCCAGGGCTCTTTAGGAGGCGAAGGCAGCCAGACAAGAGCCAGAGAAAAGCTACTCCCAGGAGCTCCTGAAACCAGCAAGTGGAGTCGGGGGCGGGGTGCGATGGAGGTGCGAGCGGAGCAACCTTGCAACAGAATCACAAGGCTGTCAGTTCAGCATAAAGACACGTGTTTAGAAACGCCTGGGACCCCCTCAAGACCAAGTGCGGTTAACAAGAGGGCATCCGATGGCGGTCAGGCCTGCACCCCAAACACTCGAGATGCGGTAACAGAGCTCTGACGTCTGAAGGCGTCTTGCCTCACGGTTTTCTCCGTCGGTGTGTTTTTTTGTCCATACCATGCCACACAGCATGTGGGAGGGAGCCCGGGCCTCCACGGTGAAAGCACCGATCCCAATCACTAGGCCACCAGGGAACCCCCTTGTCCCACAGTTTAATCAGACTGAGTTCCAAGCATCCAGACTAAAGAAAGGAGCGTTTTGATGGGAACCTTGGGGAACGGTGGACCTGGACAAGCAGCCGGGGCTGGGGACAGGGAGGCGGCCAGGGCCAGCACGACCCCCTCCTCCAGGAGCGCAGGGCAGCAGCACCTGCCTCTGGTCAGGTGTGGGCCTTCCCATGCTCCTTCCTGGGTCTGGAGCCTCAGGAGGGCGTAAACCCAAGCTCAGTGAGCTGAGGACAGCCTGTCCTCCTGCCCCGCAGAAGCCTCTCACAGGGACAGCCTGCAGAAAGTACAGCTCAGATCAGACCGGCACGGTTCCCCACGAAGCCTGAGTCCACCGGGCACCCTGTGGTTCCAGGGCGGGGCACTTGGCGGACAGGCCGCGAGCAGGGGGCCTGAAGAGGGGAGGTGCTGGGGTCTGCTGCCTGCCCGCCACCGGCTGCCTGTGTCCCTGGGCCAGGCCCTCGTTTGGAAAATCATCTAGAAAGCATTCAGCTTGCGGGCTCTGCTCAGAGACATGCGGGCCGTGACTGTGGCCACAGGGCGGGGAGCGCTGGCTGCTGGCCGGGGGCAGGCCTGCTGAGCTGAGGGTTCTGCCGCAGGTGGTAACAGATCCACCGTCTGGCCTCAAACCTGGAAGTATCAGGTGCCCTGGGAACCAGATACAGCAGGAAATGAGCAGAAACACCCAAACACGGGGTAACAGACACCCTGGCGAGGGCTGCAGGCGGCTTCCTGCAGAGTATCACCCAGAGCTAGTGCCCCCACCGCCCCGGGGGGGAGAGGCCTGCACACCCGTGACTTTCTTTAAAGTCAAGTCAACCTCAGACACATCTGCACGCTTGCTGCAGAGCCTCCAGAGCGCAGTCTTTGCCTTGAAAAGACTGCGACCCAGAAGGAAGCGGGCTTTAAACAGCTGTGTGAGAAGAGGCAGAGGATGCGATGGTTGGATGGCGTCACCAACGCAGCGGACACGCATCTGAGCGAACTCCAGGAGGCAGTGAGGACAGGGCGGCCTGGCTGCAGTCCACGGTCACCAAGAGCACACGCGCGGGCGGAGGGCCATGACGGGCCGTGTGGGGCCGCACTGGCTGGACACACGGACGCTAACTGCTGTCTGTTGTTTCCATTATATTAAATACTGGTGTGTGTGTGTGTGTGTGTGTGTGTGTGTGTGTGTGTGCAGGCTGCTAGTGCTAAGGAACCTGCCTGTCAATGCAGGAGATGCCCGAGACAAGGGTTCAATCCCTGGGTGGGGAAGAGCCCCTGGAGGAGGAAAAGGCAACCCACTCCAGGATTCTTGCCTAGAGAACCCGCAGGACAGAGGAGCCTGGTGGGCTACAGTCCACAGGGTTGCAAGAGTCAGACATGACTGAGCAACTCAGCATGCGTGCACACACGTGTGCGTGTACACAGCTTGGCATACACATACATGTCCTCACTCTGTCCACTGAAGGGGCCTAGGAGCAGTGGTGCCCCGGGACCAGTGAGACCACCAGCATCAAATCCTGGCTTCTAACACCGTCCTCCAATGGAAGGGTAGGACCCCTTGGAGAGACGGCTGGTTCTTGAACAGGGAATATGCAGCATGCACCTGGAGCACTTCCTAGGGCCAGAAAGGAGGAAGCTGGGAGCAAGCAGGTGTGAAAGGGACACAGGCACCAACTGAAAGCTCTCTACCAACAGCCAGAGCTGAAACAGCTTGACCAAAATAAAACCACAGGATCAGAGCGCAACTCAAAGAATGAAGTGAACAGTCACGCGTGCCCACGGGCCTACCCAGAGAAACGGAGAGCGGAGAAAGCTCCTGCACAGCAGGGCTCACGTGGACACTCTCCCGGCGGGAGGTGGGACCTAACTGCTCGCCTCCCTGAGTGAGGCTGTGCAGGGTAAGCACCTTCCGGGGGGCGCACCCTGGAGAAAAGGGGAGGGGGACTTTGCTGCGGAAACACGACCACGCCGTCAGCCGGACGATAAACAACGGCAGATCACGTTGGGAGTAAACACCCTTCAGAGGTCGTGAGAACGACACCTTGCCTCCGCGGTCATCGAGCCTCCAGCAACCATCAGACCCGTGCTGAGGGACACGCTGAAGGCTGCCTGGCAGTCCTCTTCAGGGCCATCCCACCAAGGAAAGACTGAGAAACAGGCACGGCCCAGAGCAGCCCAAGGGCACAGGAGGACAAATGGACTCTGGCCCTTGGATGGGGTCCTGACACAGAAGGGCACGAGGTGAAACCCAAGGCAAATCCAAACAAAGCGTGGACCTCAGCTAACGATGGTGCTTCAGCCCTGGCTCGCTGACTCTGACAAGCGGGCCACAGGGGCCAGGACACAGCCACACGGGAACTGGGCGTGGGGCCCGCGACAGCTCCTGGCCGCATCCTCGCCACCTCCTATGAGTCTGAAGCTATTCTGAAATGTTCAAGTTTATTAAAAGACAAAAAGCCGCACGGGATCCTGAAGCACAGCGGGGGTGGGGGGCATATCACGGGACACGCGCGATGATGAGGACTCAGCCCTGCCAGCGAGCGGTTTGGAGTCTGACCAGGGAGGACGGGGCAGCTGCCTGGCAAGAGGCCGAGGAGTAGAAACCAACAGCGTCTCCCAACAGGCACTGTCAGGGGAGGGCTGCCTGGAGGGTCAGGAGACCCCGGAGAGGTTCACCCTTGGGATGGGGGTGGGGCGTCAAGAAATATCTGAAAAGGATGCGCAAGGCTTTCTAGGAGGACGCTGGAGGCAGCGGGTGTTTCAGGCTAGGACATGGCTCGATCCAAGACACAGAGACGGGAGAACTGGGGCAGGTCTGGGAACCGTAGAGCCCAGCGTAAGCACAGACGGGGCAGCATCTCCCAGGGGCCCACGGACCACCGTCCTCCAGAAAGCCCCACACAAAGAGGGTCCCAGGACACGCGGGGATTCTGCACCTGCTCACCAGTTCCTGGGCCGTCACCAAGCTGCAGTGACTCCACAGGCTCTGAGAAGTCCTGCAATAGAGAACCCCGACTAGCCCTGTTCAGCCGGGACTTCCTAGATGCACAAAACCGAGGGTCTTGTATCTTTCAGCAGAGTCAATTAACAAGTCTCACCCGACTTCCTCAGGGAAATGCTGGCAGATGGCTTGGGCAGAGAAGACAAAGGGGACGCCAGGAGGGCAGGGAGGTGTGCCCTAGGAGGCCTCGGGCAAGAAATCAGAATGCTGTCCTGAGCAGCCTTGGGGACCAGCCCATGGGGGGCAATGCAGTCCCAGCTGTGCCCCAGGAGGACACCCCCAGAGCAGGGCTGGGGGCGAACCGGAGACGGGGACCCAGGATGTTTCCATGAGGGGCTGACGGTGTGAGTTGAGACAACGGGGGGTACTTCCCAGGTAGAAGCAACCAGACGGCTGAGTGGCTGAGCCAAGGTGGGGTCAGAGCCAAGGAGAAGGGACAGCAGAAGTGTGGGCCCAAGGCCGGGCCGCCGCCAGTCCACACACACCCCCACGCGCCCCCCTCCTCTGCTCCCAAAGACCAAGACAGATGTGGCAGCTCCGACCTCAATGGGCAAGGGGCACCGCAGGGCACACTCCGTTCGAGCAACAGAACGGAGAGGCAGACCTGGGCCATGACCCAGAGCCCAAACAGCGAGAGCGCACGCGACTCGGGCCAGGGAGGGAGAGGGACCTCCCTGCTGGCCTGGTGTCTGAGACTCACATCAGACGCAGGGCGCCTGGCTCTGATCCCTGCTCAGAATTCCCAGGCTTCAGCAGTGCGTGAACTGTGAACTTCCGGACGCTCAGGCTGGATCTAGAAAAGGCAGAGGAACCAGAGATCAAATTGCCAACATCTGCTGGATCAGAGAAAGCAAGAGAGTCCCAGAAAAACGTCTACTTTTGCTTTATTGACTATGCCAAAGCCTTTGACTGTGTGGATCACAACAAACTGTGGAACGTTCTTCAAGAGATGGGCATACCAGACCACCTGACCTGCCTCCTGAGAAATCTGTATGCAGGTCAGGAAGCAGCAGTTAGAACTGGACATGGAACAGCAGACTGTTACAAAATTGGGAAAGGAGTACGTCAAGGCTGTATATTGTCACCCTGCTTATTTAACTTATATGCAGAGAACATCATTAGAAATGCTGGACTGGAAGAAGCACAAGCTGGAATCAAGATTGCCGGGGGAAATATCAATAACCTCAGATATGCAGATGACACCACCCTTATGGCAGAAAGTGAAGAGGAACTAAAGAGCCTCTTGATGAAAGTGAAAGAGGAGAGTGAAAAAGTTGGCTTAAAACTCAACATTCAGAAAACGAAGATCATGGCATCTGGTCCCATCACTTTATGGCAAATAGATGGGGAAACAGTGGAAACAGTGTCAGACTTTATTTTTTGGGGCTCCAAAATCATTGCAGATGGTGACTGCAGCCATGAAATTAAAAGACACTTACTCCCTGGAAAGAAAGTTATGACCAACCAGACAGCATATTAAAAAGCAGAGATATTACTTTGCCAAAAAAGGTCCATCTAGTCAAGGCTATGGTTTTTCCTGTGGTCATGTATGGATGTGAGAGTTGGACTGTGAAGAAGGCTGAGCGCTGAAGAATTGATGCTTTTGAACTGTGGTGTTGGAGAAGACTCTTGAGAGTCCCTTGGACCGCAAGGAGATCCAACCAGTCCATCCTAAAGGAAATCACTCCTGAGTATTCACTGGAAGGACTGATGCTGAAGCTGAAACTCCAATACTTTGGCCACCTGATGCAAAGAAGTGACTCACTGGAAAAGACTCTGATGCTGGGAAAGATTGAAGGCGGGAGGAGAAGAAGACGACAGAGGATGAGATGGCTGGATGGCATCACCGACTCAATGGACATGGGTTTTAGCAAGCTCTGGGAGTTGGTGATGGATGGGGAGGCCTGGCATGCTGCCGTCCACAGGGTCACAAAGAGTGGGACATGACTGACTGATTGACTGAACTAAACTGAAAACAGGGAACTAGGTCCCACATGCTGCAACTAAGATCCCACGCAACCAAATAAATAACTATTTTGAAAATTAACTAGCGAGTGACGGAGAAACAAGTACAAGGGGCAGGAAAGCCCAGTCTCCGTGCAGAATTCCCAGCCGTGTAGGCAGGTTACCGTCCATACAGCAGCACAGAGCCTGTGCCTCCCGCTGCCCCAGCCCCAGATACCAGCTCAAAGCCCTGCTCCACCGCTTCCCAGCTCCAGGCAAGGTAGCCAGTCTGTGGCAGAAGGGGAACACGACTGTCCCCGCTTGGAGTCTGTTATGGAGAGTCCATCTGTGTCAAGGGCTCCGAGTGGGATCTGGCGCCTGGGCTGTAACACGTTAGCACCAGCGGCGGTTCAGAGTGAAGGGGCTGAAGGAAGCTGCTCACAGGGTCCAGGCAGGACAGGGCTTCCTGCCCCTCCCGGGGGTGGCCTCTCTCTCTCCCCCCCACAGCTGGCCTCCTCCTCGTCCTGCCTATGGCTCTGCTGTGGGGGGACATCGAGACCCCCAGCAACCTGCCCACTGCCTCCCGTTTGCGCCTCACTGATCAGCGTCTCCCCAGCAGCCCTCCCCCCAACCCCTGAAGGCAGGCAGCAGAAGGAGGGGAGGGGCTCCAGGCAGGGCCGCCTCCTCCGGGGGTGGGAGGGAAGCCCTGGGTGGTGAGGGGGGTCACAGGGGGGATGGAGCCTGGGCTCTGCAGACAGCCTCTCTGGGCGCGGGCGGGATGGTGTCAGAAAGCTGAACATAGCTGCCGCTGAGGCCCTTCCACACTCCCTGGTCTCCTTCATCTCGGGGAGGCTGACGTCACTGGGAAGCCCCTGCAGGAGACAGTTCTGGCCACACCGCTACCCTGAAGCAGAGCGACCCCCGTCTCTGGCCTCAGGCTCCTCGCCTGTGCCATGGGGGCAGGGGCCGTGCACCCCAGGGACTGACGGGGAGATGAACAAGCTGCTGCGCGTGCAGGGCCCCGAGCACAGGCCTGGGCGGCCACTCCCCTCGGCCTCTGGTCTCCTATCCTCCCTGCCCTCGAGATGCCCGCGTCCGGGAAGGCCCTCTGTGCTGTGGGCGCTGCTTGCTGCGGGAGGTGCAGTTTCAGGGCGAGGGTGGCTGCGGGGACACTACGGTCCGCAGAGCAGGGCCTCAGGCCTCCTGGGCTGGCCTCAGCCCTGGCTCAAAGGGGGCTGCCATCGCCTCCTCCTGGGGCACATGCTGCACCTGGCCACTGGGGAATAAACACCTCAAACCACAAAGGACAACTCACGGGCCAGGCCAGAGGGCGATTGCTCCCTTCATCCTCCTGCCACCCAGCTTCAGACCAGACGGACTTAGGGTGGACCAGGAGGTGATGGGGCAGCGAAGCCCCAGGATGCCAGGAGAGCTCCAGCCCCAGAGGCTGGGGGGACAGGGGGCGGCAGGCGAGTCCCGTGATGAGAAGCAGGCACAGGCCGCAGCGTGGGGGCCTCTGGGGGCCTGAAGGCACCTCAGATTCCCCCGCTCTGCTTTCAGCCTCCTCCTGCTCTGAGATGACCGCACACACAAGTGCCCTGGTAACACGGAGGTGCCGACCAAGGACCAGACTCGTGGCTCCCGACTGCCCGATGAACGAGACAGTGGTGGCAGCGTGGCGCCGCGGAGCCAGGCCACCCACCCGCCCGGTGACCGGTCAGCTGTGGGCACGGGCGGGGCGGGGCCGCGGATGGGCATGGAGTGCGCAGCTCCAGGCCTGCGTCCACAGTCAGGGCTGGCCCTGGAGGAGGCTGCGAGGCGTACCCCAGACACGGGGCTGTCTGGCCGCAGAGCCCCAGTGCCCCCGGGTACCACCCACCACGGTCCCTGCGCCCTGGTCCGGGTCCACAGAAGCGCCCCTGAAGGAGGACCCCGAGGAGGGACCTGCATCCTCAGAACGGAGGCCCTGCTGGCGGCTGAGACCCCTCCCCCAAAGTACTTTTCGGTTTTCGACAAGTTTCCGTAGCAACCAGAGGGTTACCATGGCGACTGAACTTGGCTGCGTCCACAGCTGAGAAGGGCCCTCGCGCTTATCTGTCAAGCAAGGCTCACAGGAAACCCAGCGAAGGGCGGAGGAGGAAGGCTGTCTGGGCGGCGCCCCGCGGGCTCCTCCCCGCCGTGCGCTCCTCCCAGGCCCTGCCCCTCCCCTTCAGGGATCCTCCCCGAGCCGCCGGGCTTCAGAGGCAGACTCCTCAACCTTCCCTCGGGTTGCAGCCTCTGAGCGGGCGGCCCCTGGGCGGCAGGCCCGGTCCAGCCTCCCTGGGCGCCCTGCACGGGGCACAGCTGTGCCCTGTTAACAGGTTACTCCTCTGGGACCTTCCGCCTGCGAGGCCAGAGGCCTGTTTCCTGGCTTTGAACTCTGAGGAGGCACTGACGAGCGTGGGGGCAGGCAGCAGGCTTGATGCTCCAGCTGGAAAAGGGAGGCGGGCCGTGGGGGCCTCACGCTTTCTGGGCAGGAGCCTGAGGTCCAGCCTCTCAGCCCCTGTCCCCCTCCCCTCTGCCCCAGCTCCTCCCCAGGGATCCATCTGACAAGTGTGTGCTTCCCCGCAACACCCGCTTCCTGCTCAGCTGCAGAGGCCCATCTGCGGGCCTGCTGCCCACACGCCAGGAGCGCTGGGCTCAGATCCTAAAGGCAGCCCATGGAACAGGGGGACACACGTACTGTGCCCTGAAATAAATTCTCAAGACATCTGTTGCATTCTCACAGAGCCTACAACAATAAACTCATTAAAAAACAGTGAAAGTGTGTGGTTAAGCTCATTTTTTTTTTTTTAGCCTGCAAGAGCATTATGTTTAAAATTAACAGCAGTATTATTTTTAAAGGCTGGAGCCAGCTTTTCTTTCCACGCAGGGAGGTCCTGCTTGCCTGTCGTCCAGCGGGCAGAGCTCTGCTCTGGGCCTAACGCGGACCCCAGCGCTCCACGCACAGCTGGGGGGCAGTCCAGCAGTGGGTGCTGCTCCCTGTCTGCTCTGGGTCCTCGGGCCTGCCCTCCGGAAGCCCCCGGCCTGGCTCTGACAGCCAGGGAGTGGGCAGCGGGGCCCCTGGCTGGGACCACCTTGTTTCCAAGGCATCTGGGCAGCCAGCATGGCCTAAGTGCTGAGCGTGTGTGACTAGCAGCAAGTCCTGGGCTGAACCCAGGGCAGGGCGATGACACTCACAACATCTACCTCAGCGAGTGGGTGTGAGGATGAGCTGGTCTGTTCTGACACAGTGCCTGGAGATGCTGCTCCCCAAGTCAGGGTTAAGTCCCGCCCTGACACCCCTTCTCAGAGCCTTCTGCGCAGTTTAAGGGCAGGGCTTTCAAACTGCAGTTGCCACTTCTCTGTGGGTCGTGAACAGTTTAGTGCAACCCCAAATGAAAGAAAAACACACACGTGCATTTGACGTAACAGAAGATTAAGCGCACTGGACCCAGTATTGTTTCAAAAGCCTCTTGACAGCAAACATCCATGACGTAGCAGATCACACAGAGCACTCGCCGGAAGACGTGTTCCCGACGGGGCCAAGGCAGGAGGAAACAACTTGAAAACCCACTGCTCGGGGGCGCCGTCAGTGAGCGACAACCTCTGTGTGAACGAGTCCTCGGTTCTGTCTGGGAGAAAGTGGGGTGAGTGGGAGAACCCAGACTTCAAGGACAGCCTGCACCTCCTGCTTCACACCCAGGAGCCGGCCTGTTCCTGGTGGAGCAGAGAAACCCTCCTTTGAGAATGACTCCCTCAAGATCGTCCGAGGTTATCACCAGAGCTGACGGCCGGGGTTCAGCGGGGACCTGGCAGACAAGGGCCCCTGCGGGGGCAGGTCTGCCGCCTCCACGGTGGGTTTGCACGGGGCCTGAGCCCACACCCCCTCTTCCTCGATGAGGCCTTGTCTGCGTCCCCCAACAGCAGTCTGAGCTAAAAAGGGAAAACATGACCCTCTGTTTACAAGAGATGAGAAAACTCAGGACCCAAGAGGTCGCAGGCCTTGATCAGGCTCAGAGTAACAGCTGGGCCCAGGGCCCAGCCAAAGCTGCCCAGGTTTGTTCAGGGACAGACGCGGACGGGGCAAGGGAAGGGGGGCAGGGGGTGCCAGCTTTGAAGACAGTTCCCCAGGGCACGTGTGGAGAGCCCCCGTTCTGGGCCTTAGAGGAGGGTGTGGACAGGGGCCGAGATGGGCAGAGTGAGGTGGACACGAAGACTGAGCGCTTGGTCCCATCGGAGAGATGGCCCAGTCCTCGAGGCCCGGGAGCACCCCCATCACACGGCTGGGCCCTGCGCTCAGGGACACACGCTGCCTAAGGGAGCGGGGAACGGGGAGGCTCTGCCCAAGTAACCTGGCCCGTCTCGGGCAGAGGCCGCCAGCACCTGGCTCGCGTGCGCGGGGAGGCTGGGCACTCCCATCCCGAGTCTCCACCAGAAGCAGTGACCCTGGTCCCACAATCACACCTGCTCCGCCGGGGCCACACGTCCCCAGCTCAGGACACCCTCTCACCCCCCTCCGGAGGCCAGTTTGTATGAATCGCAGACGTTGTAAGTTCAGTTGAGACAAGCTCACCATCTTAAAAAAGCCGTCATTATAAACAACAAGATGTTATTCTCAGGGCGCACCTGCTTTGTATTTAAGAAACTCAGTGTCCAGCCAAAACGACACCCCGGCTTCCTCGGTGTCCATCTGTGGGGCTCGGGGGTCCTACTTGCTGCCCCCACCCCCTCCCCCAGCCCCAGGCTGCTGCAGGGTTGCCCGGAGGCTCTGGCTGGAACCTTACCGCTGGGGCACCTGCCTTCTCTGGCTGACGCCCACAGCAGCTAGAGCCCCTTCTGAACACAAACCTGATGTCAGTCCCCCCACTTGCCCCGTCTTCCCACTGGACGCGGGGATGAAATTCGGAATCCCAACCCTAACCAGGCCCTGCCGGGCCCAGCCTCGTGCCAGCCCCCTCTGTTCCCAATGAGCTTCTCTTCCACACACACCGAACGCGCTCCACCTCGGACTGCATACGCCGCCCCAGCCAGGCCGATTCCTGCAGGCCTGGCCCGGGGCCCTTCCCCCAGAACCAGCCGAGGCCCCGCCCTCCTCCTGCCCAGCACTGACCAGTGGGGCACGACAGCACCCTTCTGTGACCGGGCGTTCAAGTGGCCTCCCCCTCGGTCTCACATCCATGAAGAGAAAGGAGGGTCTGCTTCGTGCACTACTGGGGCCCCAGGCCGGGCCTGGATGGGACATCAGCCTGGCTCCCCCGCCCCTCCTGGGCTCAGGCGCCACGGAGGCAGCCCTCGACCAACCCTGGAACCCGAGGACTGCTCTGGGCTGCCCTCACCGCACCCCCCATCTGTCTTCTCTTCCAGACTCAGGTTTCTATGCCCAGAGCTGCTCGAGATAACCTGGGATTTTTTTTTTTTTTTTTGGTAAGGAGGGAAGCAAGATGAGAGTGGGTGTGTGCGGAGGGACGCAGGGAGGGAGGAGGCAGGCAGTGGAGCCAGGGGGCAGCACCAGCAGGTGCAGAAGACGTGGGAGCAAGAAGACGGTGGGATCCGGAGCCCCTTCCTCGGCTCCAGCCTCAGACCCCACCCAAACGGGGCTCTCCTTCGACAGGTGGCCTCCCAGGAGAGCTCCGGGTGGGGACGTAGACCCCAGCTGCAAAGTGACCTGACACCAGGCTAGTAACACCGCTCTCCCCAGGCCTCCAGGAAAGCTGCACTCGGTGGATGGAAGGGCTCCTGGGAACGGCCAGCCCGGCTCGGTCATCTTCGAGAGAGGAGATGCGGAAAGGCCACACCTGCTGGGGGCGGGGCTTCTGGGGCTGGAGCAGGAGGCGGGGCCGGCTCTGGCCTCTTAACGATGATCCCGCACCAGGAAGACTGCTCCTCCGGCCCCCTCACCTGTCAGCCTGGGAGGTGGCCACGGCAACAGTACCCCTGCCGGCCTGCGGCCCCTGCCCTTTCCTTCGCGGAGCGGGGGTTGGAGGACAGGAGGCCTCTGAGAGGGGTGCTGCGCCGGAGCTGTGACGGGTGCGGATGGACTACCGCGAGAGCCCCCAGCACAGGCCTCGGTCCAGCGGGGGACCCCCACCAGCTGCAGGAGGGAGCGTGCTGGAGGGCCAGGGAGCCCGGGGCGGCACCCAGGAGGCCGACCCGGGGCCGCCCTGAGCTCAGCAAAGCAGGAGGCTGGGAGCATGCGGGGGAGGAAGAAATACCGCTGGGAGGGCGCCGTGGGGGCCCGCCTGTCTGCAGCTAGGTGGTGTCTGGAGAGGGAGCGCCCTGGGGAGAAGCCCCAGAGCTCACAGACAGGACCGGGTGAGATGAGGCAGCGGAGGCAGGCTCCAAGCACACACCAAGGAGAGAAGGGGGGCTCTGGTGGGGGGAGGCTGGGGGCTCTCGAAGGCCCAGGAGGAAGGGCCCAGAACACAGGGGTCTGAGGACAAAGGGCCTGGCCAGGTCTGCCTGGGGCTCCCCGAGGACAGGGCCTCCTTCCCCAAGACCCACCCAGCTGCGGGCAGTGGGGGTTGATGTGTACCAGCGAGGCAGCCTCCGGTGAGTAAAGATCTCTTTAATCCTGGCGGCGGCCCACAAGGCGATCTAACCTGCTGGACAGGTGAGGAAGCCAAAGCTCGGGAGGGCTGACTGGGCTCAAGGCCGATCAGCCCAGAGGCAGGACCTGGCCTTGGGGTGTCTGCCCCGAGGCCTGTGGGTCTGACCACGGCGTGCTGTGTGCTCCCTCCCAGGACCTCCCAAGAGTGGGGGATGCACAGAGCTGCTGCAGACAGCTTGCACTGAGAGCTGGGAACTCTGATTCAGAGATTCGATTTCAGCAGGAAACCCAGTCTCTGTGTGAGTGTGAGAAAGTGGCTGGAATCCAGTCCCTGCCCAGCCGGGGCTGCTCTGGCTCAGAAGCAGGCTGTGTCATCAGGCAAATCCCTCCCTGTCCCCACTGGACATCACACCCGACACCAGGCCAGTGGCCCCCCACCGCTGGCCCCAACACCGGGGCCCCAGGCTGGTGCGTGCAGCCCGTGCTGGGTCAGCATCACCCCACCACCCGTCCTCTGAGACGAGGGACGAGCCAGGACCACTCAGCCTCACTCCTGCCCAGACGTGCTCCCAGCTGAGTGATAACCAGCCAGTGGGGCGGACTTCAGCCCTGCGGGACATTTCGAGGACCACCAGAGGGGTCGTTGGCCGAAGGAGGGCCTGGGAACCGGGCGGGACTGTCCCAGAGGACCTGGGGGATAGAGGCACCACAGCAGAACAAAGCTCGGGGTCAGGCCTGAGTCCCCACCCTCCCAGAAACGAGGGTGCTGCCAGCTCCTCCCCGATGTGGACAAGCCCCAGGCCAGAGCCAACGTCTAGGCAAAGGGGACGAACCTGGACATGAGGCACCCATCCTGCCCCCGCCCCACTGGCCTCCACACGTCTAGGCAAAGGGGACGAACCTGGACATGAGGCGCCCATTCTGCCCCCGCCCCGCTGGCTCCACTGCCTTTGCGCGCTGCTTCTGCGATTTTCTTTTTGTCAAAGTCTAACAGCCGCTTGGCTGATAAATGACCTTAAAAACTCGGCGAAGCTGACTTCTGGAGACTGTGAATCCCTTCTGTCCCACGAGGCTCAGGCCCCCTTCCCCCGGAGAGATGGGCTGAACCTGGGACAGAGGAGCCCGAGCCTGGGCACCACGCCCTGCCAGGTGGACCAGCACACAAGGGCAGGTCCGCCCTCAGGAGGTGCAGAGCCAGGTGTGTGCGGGAGACCACCGAGCAGGAGACGCCCCTCCCCGTGGAAACCCCCCCAGCCCCGAAAGACCTCGAGTGTTGAGCCCCCTCCCGCAGGCTGGCTCCAGAAGCATGAGTCTGAACCAGACTTCCTGGGCTGGACTGGTGCCGCCCCACGAGTGACACTCGTGGGTCACCGCCCACCCCGGGAGCCGCCTTCAGGGACCAGGCTGAGGGACCAGGGTCGGGGGCCTGCGGGGGAGGCAGCAACAGGGCTGACTGTGGGCGCCGGGGAGGCCAGAGGCCCTGAGCTCACATCGCTCTTTAATGCCGGCCCTCACCCCACCTGCACACACAGGACAGGTTCAGGGAGGGCGAGGCGCAGCCAGCAGGTGAGGACCCCGCCTGGCCCCCTCTGCAGGAGCCCAAGCTCATGCTCTTCTGTTACCCCAGGCAGCCTGCGCCCCAGACACGAGGCTCCAGCCGAGGACGGCCCCTGCAGCTCGGCCAGGACCGGCGCGCGGGGAGGCAGCGTGGACACGGGCCCCGCACGCCGTCCTCAGCCTGGCAGCGGGACCGGGGGCCCCAGGGGCCGCGCTCAGTGGCCTGCACCACCTGGCTCCCGCCGGAGACCTTGGAGTGGGCCGCGCCGCTCACAGTTAGGGTGCGGTGGCTGCCCGGAGGGCCTACTGGAGGCCCGGGAGCGTCGCGGGCATGGAGGCTGCTCGAGCCCCTCTGCCAGGCAGAGCACCCAGGCTGCTCCTCTCCTGGTTGGGCGGCTCTGGGGAAGTTACTGAGCCTCTCAGCTTCCTCATCGGTGAGATGAGGATAAAAGCATCACCGAACTCACCAGGCTGACGGTTACATGAATCAACACAGTGCTCAGCACGGTGCCTGCTACATGCCACACGATGAATGACAAGTGTTACTATAGCCCTGGGCTTTCCATGAAGCTGACGTCCCCCAGATCCTCCACGAAGCTAACGTCACCCCCAGATCCTCAACGAAGCTGACGTCCCCCCCAGATCCTCCACGAGCCAACGTCCCCCCCAGATCCTCCATGAAGCTAACGTCCCCGCCGGATGCTCCACAAAGCTAACGTCACCCCCGGATCCTCCACGGAGCCGACGTCACCCCCAGATCCTCCATGGAGCCAACGTCCCCACCAGATGCTCCATGAAGCTAACGCCCCCACCAGATGCTCCACGAAGCTAACGTCACCCCCAGATCCTCCATGAAGCCAACGTCCCCCCCAGATCCTCCAAGGAGCTAACGCTCCCCTGGATTCTCCATGAAGCTGACGTCCCTCAGATCCTCCAGGAAGCTAACGTTCCCCCCCAGATCCTCCACGAAGCCAAAGTCCCCGCCGGATGCTCCATGAAGCTAACGCTCCCCCGGATCCTCCACGAAGCTAATGTCACCCCCAGATCCTCCATGAAGCTAACATCCCCCCCAGATCCTCCATGAAGCCGACGTCCCCCCCAGATCCTCCATGAAGCCGACGTCCCCCCCAGATCCTCCACGAAGCCAATGTCCCCGCCGGATGCTCCATGAAGCTAACGCTCCCCCGGATCCTCCATGAAGCCGACGTCCCCCAGATCCTCCATGAAGCTAACGCTCCCTCAGCCCCTCTCCTGCGTCCTGCAGACACAGTGATCTAAAATCAGGGATACTGGCCGAGGGGGAGTGATGCAGGGACAGAAGAGGGAGTTGGGCCCCAAGAGGCAGACGGGGCTGTTCCTGCAGACCAGCCCGGAGCCTGCCCTTCCCTGCGGAGTGGTGGGTGGGCAAGTCTGACCCCGCTCTGGCCACCAGGGAGGGTGAGGCTGATGGGGTGTGTTCCCGCCCCACAGCTACCGCGGATGGGCCCAGGGCCCACCGGCGCGGGGCCCCGGGGGGACAGCTGACCCCAAGCTGACTGTGGGGCCCTGCCCGCTTCCTCCCAGCTGGCCCGGCCCTCCCCCTCACGGCCACGACCTTCCAGTCCACGGAGGAGCCCCCTCCCCAGGAACCTGCCGGCAGCTCTGGCTGTTGCAGCCACGGCCTCCCCGTGACCACCCGCCTGTCTGCTGCCTGGGCAGGACGGCGACAGGAGGCAGGGCCATCTATCTGCAGGGACTGGAGAGGATGGGTTCCCACGACAGGGGCTCGGGGCCCTCGGCCTGCATCCAGGCTGTCTGCAGCCGCGGGGCAGACGCGGCTCCCACGCTAGAGGCTGGAGGGTCTGGATGGCCTAAGTCGCCCTTGGCCGCGTCCAGCTCTGCTTAAACTTGCCGAGAGACCCTGCACCCTAGGCTTCCTGCGAAGTCCAGGCCCCAGGACAAAGCCAGACACCCAGCTCCCGGGACGGCGGAACCCACAGCAGCACCCGAGACACAGACGCAGACCAGCTGGGCGGCGCCCGAATGGCAGAGGGTGGGGAAGAGCCGCAGTGGAGACGAGACCCCCACCATCCCCGGGGCCCCGCACCGCCTCGGGGCCTCCGAGGGCCCCCAGCCAGGGAACCCGGATCCAGCCCTCCCACCCCACCCAAGCAGAGCTGGGTGGTTGGAGTACCTTGGCCCCTCACGCCCAGTGTCCACGGATTCCTTTATCCCAATTTCCAGCTCCTTCAGGAAGTCTTCGGGGTGCAGCAGGTAGGCTGCAGCCGAGACGGGTGGCCCGCCCTACACGCCTGCGCACACGTCTCTTCTCGCCGCGGGCATCCCCTCCGGCGCACATGCTGGCTCTGCCCCGTGCAGTGCTGCTCGGCGTTGCCGGGGGCTGGGGGTCTGGGCTCTCCCAGGGCTGGGGAGCAGCACTGACCCCTCAGGTCTCCCCAGAGCTGCCGCTGCTCCCCCTCCTCCCTGGACACGGCAGGGGCTGCCACGGGCACCGTTGCTCGGCACACACATGGAAGCCAGAAGGTTCTGGGCCGCCTAGTCCCCACTCAGCAACCTCTCCTGGACCGACACCAGGCTCAGGACACTGTCAGGGGCCTGTGGGGGGCGAGCCCCAACTGCCCCCCTCCAAGGGCCTGCCCGGGGCCTGTTGCGGTCGCCGCAGGGCACCCCCACCTGCCCATCCACGTCCTTTTCCACCTCCCCAGGCTGGAAGGAGTCCCAAGGAAGCCCCCATCCCCTCCTCTTCCTGAGCCCAGTCCCTCTTGTCTCCGCTGCCAGGATCCGACCTTCTTTCCAAGGTGGCTCGTCCACGGTGTCCCCTCGCACCCGGGACACCACACCCGCCCCGCACGCTGATGGGCTCCAGGCTGCCCTGCCCGCCTGCTCCCTGCAGGGGTGAGGGGGCCTCCTGTCGGCTCACCCACACACGGGCAGGGGAGAGCAAACGAGCCACAACCACAGCACGCTGCTCCGTCCCGGCAGCTGCCTGACAGCAGCCCTGGGCTCGGTGGAGTTGCGCCCACCCCGCAGGGAAGGGAGCTTTCTGAGGCTCCTGGCAGCTGGCGCCGCAGAGGTCACGGTCAGGCCCTGGTCCTGCACTCAGGAGGATGTCCCACTGCCCAGGGTCGGCGTTCGGCCAGTTGCAAGCACAGGGTCACTGGGCACGGAGTGACCTATTAACCGTAAGGAACGAGAACCTCTCACCCCATGTGATCCGTGGGGGCCGGTCATCAGCAGGCCATCACTTTCTCTGGGCCTGCTGATTCCTACGGCGGGTCAGATCCCAGCCCGAGATGTCGGAGTCTGTGCCCCATGTCAGGTGAGGAGTCCTGCCCAGGGAAGCAAGGCTTCCCAAGGGGCTGCCAGCGTCCCCCGAGGGGAGGCCTGCTCAGCACCACCGAGGGCAGAGGAAGCCGGGGTCCTGGAGAGGCAGCCTTACGGGGCTTTCCCGGGAGAGGAACCGGTGAGCCCCGGTGCGGTCGTGTTTCAGACCCTTTCAAGCCTGGCCAGTCCGCGGGCGGGTATGCATACACGCACCTTCGGCCTGTGTGCTGCTGCTGGAGGCTGAGCGTGCACGAGTTCATTTGCACCATCCCATGTGACCCGCCACCCTCTGCACCCCCAGCTTCCCAGCCCCACCTACGCCCTGGGGCTCATGTCCGGACACCGGCTCCTCCCCACGCTTGGCTGGCTTGCACTCCCAACCCTCACCACCTCCCCTTGCAAGCCAGGGTCACAGCTGACAGTCTGGCTCTCCCAGAAAACACCAGCACTTTTCAGCTGATCGCCCCCAAAGGCAGCACCCCTACTTGACCCCCTGCAGACAACCTAGGTGCCCAGACGCACACCCCAGGCCTGCACACCCGAGGCACAGGGGCGAGCGCTGGGCAGCCAGTCCAGGCTGAGATTAGAAGGCTGTGCAGTACCGCCCACGCAGCCCTGAACCTATCATCAGGATGTTGAAAATAGATCTGAGGAGGGCTTGAGCCGCGCCCAATAGAGCTCCCGCCGGGCGGCGCTGGAGAAGGGCTGTGTGGCAAACAGGAGTGCTGGCAGCGAGAGCGTGGACGCCGCTGGAGCCAGAGCCCTCGGGTGAGCCCTCGGGTGAGCCCGGAGCCTCCTGCCTCAGCAGGAGGGGACCCTGCACGTGCTCTCCCCACCGCACCCGGCCTCCCCCTTCTCCTGTCAGAGGCACAGGTGCCCGTCAAGAGACAGACCCGGGCCCACTGGTCCTCCAGGCGTGCAGGCTGTGGCCGCCCCAGACACAGCCTGGGCCCAGAGGCCATCCCCAGGGCGTCCTCCCGGCCTGGCCCTGCACCTGCTGCTCAGGAGGCGGTGCTGGGCCGGGGGCTCTGGCTCCCTCTCCCTGAGGGCCAGGTCCCCAGGAGCCACAGTGAGGGAAGGTGTGGGAATCCGCAGAGGGCTGACCAGCCTTCCAGGGGCTTCTGTGACAGAGCAAGGCCTGCCTGCTGGGGCCAGGGAGCTGTGCCTGGCCCCCCACCTTCCCATGTGGGAGAGGGCAGGCCCTGGGGACATCGAACCACCTGGGTAATGCAGACGCGGGGGGAGGAGGTCGGCCAGCACACGTGGAAGCCCAAGGCATCCATATGCCCCTGGCCGGCCGTCACAGGCCTCCAGGCTGAGGGGGACGCTGTGGGATGGACCCCCAGGTCTGCCAGGTGCTGGGGTGCAGATGTTACCAGGAGGTGGGGGTCCAGGCGGGGGCTGGGCTCCCTGGGGCCCAGGAATCGGAGGGGACCGCTTGGCCCCTCCTCTGTGAGTCTCACTCCAAAAGACAAGACAGGGAAGGGAGAAAGACGGGAGGAGACGCCCACAGTTATCCGAGAGGCGGCCAGACTGACCTGTGAGGACCTGGGGGCCCGTCTGTGTCCCCACGCCAGTGGAGGTTCTCCGGAGACAGAAAATCGGCTCAGTGCCCTTTCCAACAACGAGTGCTTTCCAGGAAAATGAAGTAGTGAGCCCTCTGTCACCGGGAGTGTGCTAACAGAGCACCTACTTGCCTACAGTGCTACGAGGGAGTAATTTCGGCTTTAGGTGGGTGGCTCCGCCACACAACGCTCACTGTGTGTTCTGAGTCCCAGGGAGGGAGGCAGGGGCTCCTTCCTCCCGCTGTGAGGGGCGAGGTTGCAGAGCAGCACGGATGAGCCTGGTCAGCCCAGGACTGGCTCTCCCTGGAGCCCCCTCGCACAGTGCACCCCCAGCCCCCAGCAGAGGCTGTGAGCCGCAGGCATGTGCGTGGAGGGAGCACTGGGGCGGGGTGAGGCTGGAGGTCTGCAGAAGAGAGAGCCGCTGGTGCTGGTGGCGGGGGGTTGCGGGGACAGGGCAGCGGTGCCGCAGTGCACGTCAGCTGGGGCGGGGACACGGGCCAGCAGCGAGAAAGCAGCCCGTGACTCCGGGCAACCTGATCCTACACCACCTTAGACACCCCCCCGGGGAGCCTGGGCCTGGGGTGGAGACTCTGATCACCACTCTGCCAGGAGCTCCGGGCACTTTCCTCCACGTGTGCTCGTCCTCAGGGCAGAGCAGCGGCCAGGAGCCCTCCTCGGCCCATCCGCTCGCCTCAGCCGCAGAGCAGGGCCTGCAGCAGTTGGAGCAGGGAGGCCCAAAGGGCAGAGGCAGGGCCTGGGAGGAGTGGACCTGGAGGAAGGGTCCCGCCAGCTGCCCCTGACGACGCGGGGCTCCCCGCGGCTCTGCGAGCCTGGGAGCATCGGGGCCCCCCTCTCTCCGCCCGGAGAGGCTCCGGCACCGCAACCGTATGTGTGGAGCGTGGGGACGCGAGTGTGTGAGAGCTCGCACACACAGCCCGTCTGCCCGGGCATCGGAGCTGGGAGGACTCCCCAGAACTCTCCACCCGCCCAGTGTGATGAACAAAAAGGAAAAGCTCCGCTGGAGAAGGCGGTTCCCTCCCCCTATTCATGAGTCCCTGAATGCAGCCTCTAGAGTAAGCCCCGCCCCCTGAGACACCCCACATCAACCCACTGGCTTAGAGACACAGTTTCCTGACTTCCTTCCCCTGCTCTGCTTGGCCAGCGCCTCCAAGGGCCTAGCCGTTGTCATGGCAACCCCTCACGTGGGTCCAGACGCCTTCCCAGGAGGTGGGAGCAGGAAATCCAGCTGTCTGGGCTCCTCAGCACCTGGAGGGCTGAGGAGGGGCTGCCTCCAAGGGAGTCAGCCGCTGGCCGACTGGAGGTCGGGATGGGGCTGCGTGCGCACTGCGCTGTTAGCACCAGCTCTCAGGCCGGGGGGCGGCGTCAAGGTCTGCTGGCCTCAATCTGTGCCTCTCCCCGGTCCTGACCCTGAGGGGAGCACCCTTCCCAAGTGGGGAACCTGAACCGCAGAGGAGGCCCCCGGAGCTCAGGACGCCTGCACAGGGCGGCAGACTGCAGACTCCCAGCGGCCCCGCCCCAGGCTGGCTCTGACCTTCGCCTGGGAGGTCGGGACCCTGGAGGAGCCTGCGGTGGACTGCCCACCAGGGCCCAACGGCATCTGAGCCCTACGATGGGCCCCTTTCCTCCGGATGCTCACCCCCCCAGCCTTCCAAGTTTCCAGGCCTTCCCAGTGGGACCCTCGTTCTTTGGCAGCTCCCAGAGAAAGGGAAGGGCAGGGCGCCTGCTTGGACCATCTGGGCCCCAGCTGACTTCTGGGAAGCCATGATCAGCTTTCATTCCCTTTCGTTCCAGAAAGGCTCTCATGTGGGGCTGCCTCTCTGCCTCCCCAGCTCCCGGGGTCTGGGATAGTCCCAGGGTGGGCGTGTCCCGACACTGAGCTCACAGTGTGGAACCTGTGTCTCACCACCACCTGGAGGTGCCTGACAACCCAGGCACCTCCGTGGGCTCCAGGGTGCCCCCACCCCACTCGCAACAGCGGCTGTGCCTGGGGTCACCTGCTCCTCCCACGCCCCCCACCCCCTCTTCAATGCCCTGCTCCCCTGGGGCAGTCAATCCATCAGCCCCACCTGCGGTCAGTCCAGGACATTTGCCCCACTGTCCACTCTCCCCCACCAGCTCTGCCGTGATCGGTCTGGAGGCCTGTGCCCAGCATATAGAGGTTGGCCAGGCCGCTCTTCACCTGCCGACCCCCCTCCTTCCATCAGGCCCCCTACGCAGACCTGTGACTCAGGGATCCGCAGATTCCGCCTCCCACCACGGGTTCAGGGTGACTCCCAAGAGGCTTCCGCACCCCAGGCCAGGCTCTGACCCTCCATCTCCTGACCGCCCTCCTCTCTGAGACAGGCGGGTGCTCAGCCCTGCTCTCTCCGCACGCCCCTCCCCCACCAGTTTCAGGACCGTGTCAGCATCTCTGTGGTCGCCGTCTCTTGAGAAGGGCCTCGGCCAGGCAGCCCGGTCCTGGGCAGTTCGGGGACTCGCAGGCCTGGGGAGCCCTGACCTTGAAAGGGGGCTTGCCCTCTGATCGCCTGTCCCTTCCCTCCTCCAGACAGGCTAACCTTCCCCTGCCCTGTCCCACCCCCCTCAGCCCGACACCCCTCAGCCCCGCGCCTCCTCTGCCTCAGTCACAACCCAACCGCCGCTTTTCCAAGGGGCCGAGGCAGGGCTTCGCCTCCCAGGCCCTCTCCTGCGCCCCTTTCTCCACAGCCCTCCTTTTGGCCTGGAATTACTTGCTTGTCTCCTTGGTCACCCGTCTCGCCCCTTTAGACTGTAAGCTCTTTGCGGGCAGCGCTCGGCACTGGGTGGGGGATGACGTGGCCCCTCGACTTTCGCCCCGACCCGTGCCCCAAGGGTCCCTGCAGAGGCCAGGCCTGCAAGGCCCCCGCGCCTCGCGCTTTGCGGGTGTCCAGCCTGGCAGCCCACTCCAGTGTTCTTGCCTAGAGAATCCCAGGGACGGGGGAGCCTGGTGGGCTGCTGTCTATGGGGTCGCACAGAGTCGGACACGACTGGAGCGATTTAGCAGCAGCAGCAGCCCCCCCGCCCCCCACTGCAGAGCCCGTATGCGGCCTCCTTCGCAAGCCCCTGAATCCAAACCCGCCCTGCCGGGGGTCCGTCACCCCGGCCCAGCAGGCCCTCGGGGTCCCGGGATGGTCGCGGCCAACCAGTCCTTGCAGCGCGGCCTCCCCCGGCCGCCGGCCGAGCCCCCGCCCGCCCCCACGCGCCCCGCCGCGGCCTGTCCGTCACGAGGGCCGCAGCCCGCCGGCCCCGCCCCCGCGCGCGCGCGGACACGCCCCTCCGCAGCCCCCGGCTGAGCGGGCCGCTCGTGGGGACCCAGGCAGCCGGGTCCCTCAGCCCGGGGGACCACATCCCCGCCGCCACCGCAGCGAGTCCGCGGAGCGCGGGCGGCCTCCAGCCCCGGGCCTCGCCGCTGTGCTCCCGGGCACGGCCATGCCGGCCCCCGGGGGCACCACCTTGCCCCGCGCCTCGCGGCTGCCTCCCCCCAGGGCGCCGCGTCCCGGGAGAGCGGGCGCAGCCCCGGGCCTGCTCCGGGTTTGCCGCGCAGGCTCCTCAGGTCGGAGAACAATGGAGCAGCTCTCCGCGCCGCCTCCGCCAGCGAGCTTTGTTCCTCCCCCCGCCCGGCCGGCCCCCGTTAGCCGAAAGAATAAGGCCTCCCGGTCAGCGGGGAGTCTCCGCGCGATCCCCAGACCTCACCCACGCGCTGAATAGCGGGGGTGGGGTGGGGTGGGGTTGGGGTGCGGGCCACAGCCGGGCCGAGGCACAGAACGCGCGTCCAGATGCGCGCAGCTGGCTGCCCGCCGGCCCCCAGGCCCCAGGAGCGTCTCCCGGCCAAAACACCCACACCCGGGAAATCCGACGCGCGCTCCCGCCGGGGATGCACAGAGGAAGCGGAGCCTCAACGCTGCTCCGCGGCGGAACAGCGCTCACCTCTGTGCCGCCACATCTGGCCTCTACCCCAGCTCCCGCCCGGCGCTCCCCCGGCGATGTGCTCCAGCCCAGAACAGACCACGACGCGGCTGTGGTCTCCACCAGCCCCCAGATTTTGCCAGATGAGGACGCTAGGCTTTAAGATTGCAGGAAGCTGATGGGCCCTATCTCTGAGACGCTAAGGCCGGCACCTCATTGTCCAACCTCACCTCTGACAGGCCAGCGGCGAGCCGGGGCTCCGGCCCGGGGACATCCATATCTACCGAGGCGCACTTCGGCCACATGCACCCGGGGATGGGCCAGTCGGGCACATTTGGGCGCAGCGTCCCGGCACAGCCCGCCTGGGGTCCGCAGAGCCCCGCAGCGGGGAGGGGGCAGCGGAGAGAGGCTGCTCCCCCCACACCTTCCGCGGCAGCGCAAGGGGAACGACAGGGGCGGGGCGGGCCGCGGACTCACCCAGCACCTGGCTGAAGAGCAGCTGCTCCAGGTCTCCCAGGACGGTCACCACGAGCTCGGGGTCCACCTTGAGGAAGGCGCGCTCCTCCTGGCCCTTGGCGGTGGGCGCTGGCCCGGAGCCCTTCTGCGCCTTGGCCTTGCTGGAGAGCAGCTCGTCGTCCGACTTGGCGTCGTCGCTCACGGCCGCCTCGGGAGCTTTGCTGAGCGGCTTGACCTCGGCGTAGGGGCCGCGCGGGATCCGGCTTGGCTTCCCCAGGCTGGGCGCGAGCGGGGCCAGAGGGGTCTTGGCGCCGCCCGCCGGGCCGCCCTTGGCCTGGAAGAGCGAGTGCTCGGACTTGGACAGCGTCTTGGACATCAGCGGAGCCTCGCGGGCCTTGGGGCCGCCCTTGCCCGAGCCCTTGGGCGCCTTGGCCATGTCGTCGCTCCACTCGGGCTCATACAGCTGCGTCTTCTTCTCCGAGTCCGTGAGGAACGAGAGGTTGGTGAGCGACTTCTGCTTGCGCAGGTTGGAGGCGGGCGGCCCGCCGGGGACTCGGCCGTCCGCGCTGCCGGACTTGAAGACCTTGAGCTCCGCCGCGCCGGCCTTGGCCGTGCCGCCGCCGCCGGGCGCCTTGGCGCGCTGGGGCAGCATGGCTCTGCGGTCCGCCGCCGCCTTTCGTCCCGCGCCCCGAGGCTCGTCCGCGCCCTCGCCGCCGCCGCCGCTCAGCTCCACCTCGGGCTGCGCGCTCTTGACGCTGCCGCCCAGCATTCTGCCCGCGAGGAGCGCATGGACGATCCGGGCGTCTGCAGGCACCGGGGGCGGGGGGGGGGGCGGGGGAGGGGCGGGGAGGGGGAGGGAAAGGACGGAAGAAACCGCGGAGGAAGGGGGAGGGAGCCGAGGCGCGGGGGAAGAAGCGCGAGGCAGGCGGCGGGGAAGGGAAGAAGCCGGGGAGCGACGGGGCGGGGTCGGGGGGAAAGGGGCGGGGCGGGGGAAAGACAAATTAAAATTTTTAAATCGATCAAAGAGGAACACACGCCCAGAAGCTCGCCGGCGCTCGGAATGCCCGGCGCGGATCCCGGGCCCCTGCCCGCCGGGCCGGTGGGTCCCGCGGGCCGTGAGCCGCCCGCCAGCGGGAGCGGAGGCTGCGGGCTGCGACTCGGGGCGCAGGAAGGAGGGGGAGGGCGGCGGAGGGGAGGGCTGTGCGCGCGCGCGGAGCTGGGCGCGAGAGTCTATTTCTGGCTCGGGAGGGGGTGGTGTCTGCAGCCGAGATCCAGGGGCGGAGGGGTGTGGGGATGAGGGATTCGACCCGGTTTTCTCCTCGCTTTCGGCGCGGAGCGGGCAGGATCTGGGGCACGGATGGTCCCCTGCCGCGCCCGGGGGGCGGGGGCGGTGGGAGGGTCTGCTGAGGCGGTGGCGGGGGAGTGCAGGTAAAGGGGGCCGAGGCTGGGCGTCTCGGGACCCAGAGAGACAGTGGGCTGAGCGGGCCTGGGGGAGACGCTGGGAGGGGCGGAGAAGCCGTGTCGGGGCGCCGGCTCCCCGCCCCCACGTCTGGGGTGCTCCCGCCCCACCTCCCGTCCTCTGCGAGGCTCAAGGCTGCCCTCCTGAGGTGGGGACGCCTCCGGAGAACGGGGCCGGGGGCGGCTTGGAGAGACCGGTCTCGCGGAATGGGGAGGGGCCTCCGGGCGCTGGAGAAGGGGGCTGATCTCGGTGTCCGGGTCTGACTGCGTGACCTTGTCAAAGTCACTGCAGCCCTGGATCCCTGGCTTCTCTCCCGGGACTGTAGTACCGGCCTCAGAGTTAAAGGGACTGGACCTGGGAAGAGCTCCATCAAACCCAGGGCATCAGGACCAGTTGGCTCTGGCCTCTCTCTCACCTGCCCGAGCAGTGGTGGGGGCTGCAAAGCCAACAAAAGATGTTTTCCTAGCCGCCCCCACCGGCTGCAGGAAGAGGGCAGTGTGCAGGGACCGTCCTGGCCCTCAGGAGACGTGGCACTGCCCACCCTCCCTGGCCTCCCGGGTCAGGACCAAGTGGCCTGAGCAAACAGTCCTCAGGCAGGAGAGAGAGGGACGGGAGAAAGAGGGGGCCCTGGGAGGCACCCCACCCCCACCTTCCATCTCTGCAGCCCCAGGCACCCCCAGACCCTGAGGCTCCTGCTGCCCCCCTCCTGGGCCTCGCTCGCTCGCTCGCTGGAGGCTCGGCCTGCCTGTTTCAGAGGCACTTGTGTTCCTGTTTGTCCCCCCACCCCCACCCCGCCCCCCGCCGGCTCCCATGCTCAGATGGAGCTTGTCTCCCAGCACCTTGGTGGCGTGGGTTTGGAGGCCCGAGTCTGGGGCTCCGGGCCTGCTCCCTGCATGTCTCCTGGGTGCTAGCAGGGTCCCGGGGCCTGACCCAGACACGTAAAGCCTGCAGGTCCAAGGCCTGTGGCAGCGTGGATGTGCTGGCCACAGACGGCTCAGGCAGAAGGGCGTTTGCTGAGAGACATGGACCCTTGACTGGGCCTTGGAGAAACAGAGCAACGTGGCAGCGCTGGCCTCGGGAGCTCAGTGTTCGGCAGAACCCGCAGAATGACGAGCGCCACTCGGACTAGGCTGCCCCTGCTCCTGGGACACGGCACCCAGCCCAGCGGTGTGTCCCGTGCAGGCGGACAGAAGTGTGCAGTGCTCTTCCCAGGAGGACCGAGGGGGCTCTGAACCCAGGGGCAGGCCCCCCGTCACCCTGCTGCTGTGACCCCAAACTCCAGCACATACTTGGGCGGTCCCCAATACATGTGAGCGGGCATGGCAGGTGGGAGGATGCGTGAAGGAACTCTCGGAAGCTTTCTGGAGTAGGATCAACCTAAGTAGGGAAGGGTTCAGACCAGGGGGCCAGGGAGCCGGAGGTGGGGGTGTCCATCAGTGGGTGCGAGTTCACTGGATGGTCAGAGGGCACCACGCAGTCGGGCCTCCGGGCCTGCGCAGAGGAGGAGGCTGGTCGGAAGGTCTTTCCCCGCCGGGCACACGGGAGACATGTGCTCAAGCCCAGACCCTTCCAGCTGGAGGATGGGACTCAGTGCCACCGTCGGCACCAAAGGTCTGGGTGACAAGCCCGCCCTTCCCCGACACAAGCCACTTTTCCTGAAATCACAACAGCCTCCCAAGTCCCCCGCCTCACCCAGAAGTCTTCTCCAGCCTGCACACACACAGCGAATTCAGTCATGAGGGGGTCTCACTGTCCCTGAAACCAGCAGCTCGAGAGTCTGGGGACACTGCTCCCTGCTGCCCAGGTGGCTGTGTTTGCACACACGGACTCCGACTCCTCCGAGGCGGCTGGGGGCGGCCTGGCTGCCCCCTGCCGGGTTGGCGCTGTGGCCCGTCCCAGCCTGGGTGCCACTGTGGACAGAGGCCCTCCTGTGCGCCAGTTGGTCCGACCAGCATCTCTGCACCCTCTCTGTGGGCCCGCTCCTCCCTGCCTGGTCTGGCCCCGCTCCGGCTGTGGCTCTGCCCGTGCCCTCCTGGTCTTGGTGCCCCCTGCCCAGGCCCGAGCCCCTTCCTCTCGGCTGCCCTAACTCGCTCACTGGCTCCTGGGTGTCCGCCTGGTTCCGGCCCCTCTCTTTCTTCCCGTGTCTCCTCTCAAGAGGCATCATATGCCCTGAACCCCGAGTCCGTACCCTTCCCTCGATAATCGGCTCCTGAAATCTCACCTTCTTCCAGAAGAGAGTGTTTTCCAGGAAGGACACACGAGCCCACCTCCCCCTCCCTCTGCGTGAAGCACCGCCTGTCAGTCTACAAGATGGAAGACACTTCGGCATCGTCTCCTGGGCCAACTCAGTGCTGCGTCCGCGGGCTGGTCCTCGCCTGTCCGCCCACCCCGCGTCCCCTGCCCCTCTCTGAAGGGGCTCGCCACGGCCGTGGGGAGGTCCCTTTAAAGCACCCTCCTGGGACTCACACTCGCTCCCTCCCTCCGCTCTCTCCATTCCTCTCCCGGCTCCTGACTTTCCCACCAGCCTGCACTGCAGCGGGAGCGCTCGCTGCCGTGGCAACAGCCATTCCAGCATCAGTCGATAAAGCCAGTACGTGCAGAGTGGCTCCTAAAAAGAGGCTCCTGCCCTGTCACGCACGCCAGTGCCAGCCCGGGGCCCTCCCAGCCTCTCCCCACTCAACAGGCCGCACGGCCGGGCGGGGCCACGGAGAGGGGCTGTGTGGCAGGCAGAGGCCCAGCTGGGTGGGGAGTGGGTGCGGACGGCGTGGTGGCCTGTGGAGGGGACTGGGCCCTGTGCAGCCTCCAGAGGGGACGTGGGAAGGAGGCTGATTTGCAATCATGATGGCCCCCCGTCTCCAGGCCCCCAGGCTGCTCATCCTCTCCCTGCTCTCTGCCAAGGCACGGCAGCCTCTCCAGTGGGGGTGGGGTCAGTGGGCTGACCGCATCTGCTGACCGATACCGTAGAGCTATTTGAAGAACGGAGACACAAGCCCACGGCCAGGGCAGGCACATGGTGTGATGCTCCGTCCCCCACCGGTGACCGGAAACCACGTGCCCTGCCCCTCCATCTGAGAGAGGGTCTCTGCTGGGAAGGGGGCCAGGATGCCTCCACCCGACTGACCTTGAGGGTGACCTTGGGAGAAGGGGGACTCAGGTAGGGGAGTGGGCAGGTGAGTGCACGCTCTGCTGCTTGAGGGCTGAGGGCTGAGAAGAGGGGCCGTCCTCTCAACTCCTGCGCCCACCGTCGGGACCCGGGGAGCCTGCCCTGCCTTTTAGGGGACCCTGCCCTGCCCTTTAGGGGGCCCTGCCCTGCCCTTTAGGGGGCCCTGCCGGCCCCTGTGCTGAGCTCATCCCCTCCCAACTCCCCGCCTCTGTGGAAAGCCCTGCAGCCACTGAGCCCTTGTCCTTCTGCCCTTGTCTCCACCGCATCACCACGCCCTGTATCTTTCCCCTTCAGCAGGGACTTTCTGAGCGTACAGAGCACACCCGTGGGCAGGCTGCAGGCCACGCAGGCGGCGGGCGGCGCAGCGGAGTCTCCTATACGATGGTTGGCCTGCCCCTGCCCCTCACACCCGCCCAGCACCTCCCAAGCCCGCCCTGACAGGCGCTGGGATGCGCCGGGGAAATGCAGATGGAAACGTTTTCTCCTGAGATGCCCAGTTAAACAGGAGGAACAGGTGACGGGCAGGAGGCTTAGCTGCTGAGAAGCGCTGAGGAGAAGGGACAGACCCGGCGTGGGGAGCGCGAAGCAGCTGAGGGCAGGGGCGAGCTTGTGGCTGGGTGACCCAGGGAGGCTGTGCTGAGGAAGCACGTTTGAGGAAAGCTCCAGAGAGGGCTCAGTCTCTGGGTGTCTGGGGAAGACTTTTCCAGGCAGTGGCTATAGTCTGTACAAAGACCCAGGGGCGGGGTGTGCCTGGCCGACGCTGGGCAGGCGCTGAAGCCGTAGGGATTTGCCGCTGGAGCAGAAGTGGGCCTGTGAAAGCGAGGGGGCCTAGACCCCTCAGGGGACTGCGGCCTGCATGGCTCTGGGCTCGGGGCTGCCGTGAGTCAAGGTCGGGAAGCCCTTGGGAGAGACGACTAGGCCCTCTGTTCCCCAGCCCTTCCTGCGGCCACGGGCCCTCCTCTGCACGCCTCTCCTGACTCCCTACGCACTTCTCTGCAGCCGCCGTGATGATTTTCTGGCATCCCATCAGCAGGCTTCATCCGCTGATCTGTGATTCCCGAGGATCCACCCTCGGCTGGTCTACCGACCATGAGCTTTTCCCAGAACCCACCACCGCCCTTTGCACACAGCGGGCTCTCGGGAATACTTGGAGAATGACGAGCCGCGGAGTGAATGGGTGCGTGACTCAGAGCAGATGTGTGCGGCCGTCAATAGCGGTGACCTCTGGTGCCCGTGGTGAGAGACAGCGCAGCTGGGCCGGAAGGGCAGCCGGGCCCCGGGAGGCTCCCAGCCACACCTTCCCTCGGTCGCTGCAGCCCTGGGCCCGGGGGCCAGCAGTCCCTCTCCCGCCCCTGCGGGAAGCTCCCGTCCTTGTGACCTCGAGACGGGTCACAGCTGAGACCTTCTCCTTCCCCGTCTCTGCGCTGCATACCTCAGGGGCCTCTGGCACAAGTGGGCAAGACGTCCTCACGTCCCCTCCTGCACCAGGCAGTCCCGCCCTCCAGGGTGGGTGGACTGCTTCCTACTAGAGGAGAAAAGCAGCGGGTGGACGCAGTGATCTAGCGTGGGAGCCCCAGCTGGCTCACACCTCGTGCAGGAAGCCCTCCCAGACTGACCCACTCGCTTCCTCCCAGCCTCAGCTTTCCAGGGCTTGAGACATTTCTGTGGACTCTGCGGGGCCCTGGCTCAGCCCCCTGGCCTGGGGGCTCCCTGAACTTTTGGGTTGGGGGTTTGCTCACGGGCTCAAGGTCACAGGTGGGGGCCCAGAAGAGAGGTTTGCCGTCCATCTGTGTTGGAAGATGGGGCCCAGGAAACGGAAGGCCAGGGGTGGAGCCGGGGCCGCGGTCCCCGTGTGCCTCTGGCCCGGCGTCTTGGGGACTGCTGGAGGGTGGGGTGCCCCTGCTCCTGGTAACGCCCCGTCCTGGGCCGGCACGCCGATGGGGGGGTGAGCCTGCCGTCGTGTGATGTGGGGGCCGGGCCAGGGAGGCCCCAGAGCCCCCTGGAGGGCCAGGCTCTCCTGGGCTGGGAAGGTGCAGGCCCCCACCTCAGGGGCTGGCTGCTCAGGGTGTGCAGACCTCCAGGATGGGGACCGTAGCCGGAGGGCTGCTGACCTGGGAGGGAAGGTGACTTGTGGCTGGGCTGCAGCCTCTGGCTCTGTCTCCCGGATGCTCACCGAGTGTCCTGACCCCGGGCTAGAACACAGCCCTCCGCTCCTCAGTGGGGGCGCCCGGCGTGCACAGCCAGACACTGGGGGCTCCCCTCCTCCTCTAGGAAGCCTTCTCTGACTACATCCCACACTGATCTTGAACTTTCTTCTCTACCTGTTATAGTCAGGGGGGCGGACAGACAAACCCTGCCCAGTCATATCCAAGGCAGAGAGGTCCTTTCCCTCCAGCTAAATTGTAAGCCCTCCATTACAGACTGTGTGTTGACGTCCCCCCAAATTCGCAAACTGAAACTGATCCCCAGTGTGACCTGCATGAAGATAGTGCGTTTGGGAGGTCATCAGGTCACAAGGGCGGGTCACTTGTGCCTTATAAGTAGAGGCACCAGGGTGCTTGCTTCCTCTGAGCTGTGTGTGGACACAGCATGAAGACGGTTGTCCCCAGGATGAGAGCTCCCACCAGGAACGGAAACGGCGAGCACCCTGACCTTGGACTTCCCAGCCTCCAGACCCATGAGAAATACCCTTCTGCTGGTGAAGCTGCCTGGGCCGACTGCGCCTCTCCTCCGTGGCAGTCAGCAAGGGCCGTGGGTGCCCGTGAGCCGCGAGCCAGGGGTCTCACTGCCGCCTGGCAGCTGCTGCTGCCAGGGACCCCCGAGACACGGGTTGGGCGTGTCCCATCTGCCCCTCCGAATCCGGTGCTGCCACTGCCTCTGTGTCATAGA
>NW_017189731.1:0-33947 GCF_001704415.2 Capra hircus | reverse complement strand
ACATGGGGAGAGGCGGAGGACAGAGAAGCGGGATGGAGACATATGGAAAGAGCAACATGGAAACTTACATTACCATATGTAAGAAGATAGCCAACAGAATTTGCTATATGCGCCTCAGGAAACTCCGCAAACAGGTGCTCTGTATCAACCTGGCAAGGGTGGGATGAGGAGAAAAGATTGAGAGCAGCGGAGCTTCTCAAAAGTGAGAGGCTATATGCTTCACCTATGGCGGCTGATCATTGTGAGATTTGACAGAAAACAGCCAAAAATTCTATAAGCAATTATCCTTCAATAAAAAATAGATAAATTAAAAAAAATCAGGATAATTGGCACCCAAGCATTGTAATAGATTCCATTGTATATATTTGAAAGATTGTTACATCAGTTTTAATTTGAAATTGTCATAATTACTACATGTCAGTAATTAAATCCCCTGCTATTATGTAAAAAAGAAAAATAAAAAAGAAAGGGAATTGCCTGGAAAATTGTACTGGAAGTTGCAAATACAAAAAAGAATATATATATAAACTGGAAAAAAAATAAAAAGGAATTTTAAAAAGCTTAAGGGCACTCAAAGTACATCAGTCAGACCACTATTCACATAGTATTTTCCCAGTAGGAGAAAAGAGAGAGAGAATTTATTTGAAGAAATATGGCTAAAAAAATTTTCTAACCCGAGGAACAGACCTCATATTCATTAATTCCAGAAAGTTAAAAATAATATCTGAAAACATCTTTACACATTATAATTAAACCCATTATAATTAAAATGTCACTAGTTAAGGACAGAATCTTAAAAGCAGCAAGGGAAAGAACTTCCTTGGTGGTTCAGTGGTCAAGCTTTGCCTTCCTATATAGGGGGTGCAGTTCAACCTCTGGTCAGGGATCTTTGATCCCAATGCCTTGATGTCAAAAAACTAAAACACAAAACAGAAGCAATGTTGTAACAAATTCAATAAAGACTTTATAAATGGTCCCAAACCGACAATCTTATAAAAAATTAACAAGAAGAAGCAACCTTTACATGTCAGGGGATGCTAATAAGACTATTAGTAGGTTATTCAGCAGGAACCTTTGCAGTCCAGAAGGAAGTGACACTATATGTAGAAAGTACAGATAGAACAATCCTAGTCATCAACACTTAATCCTGGAAAAAAAGTTATCATTCAGAGTTGAAGGGTAGATAAGGAATTTTTCTAGATAAGTAAAAGCCAAAGGAGCTCATCACCACTAAACGGGTCCTACCAAAAAATATTAGAGCTAAAATGAAAGGGCAGTAATTAGGAAAAGTAAACATATGAAAGTATATGTCTCACTGGTAAAGGTAAATATATAATAAGGTAGTGAATTAATCACTTATAAAAACCAATATGAAGGTTAAAGACACAAGTAGTAAAATATAACAACAAAATTAGTTAAAGGATAAATAAAATAAAAGATATGATATCAAATGTGAGGGGAGAAGTAAAAAATGTAGAGGTTTAGAATGCATTCAAACTTAAGTTGCTGTCAACTTAGTTGCCTTTGGATCTTATATGTGAGTCTCATGATAAGCATAGAGCAAAACCCTATAATAGATACATAAGATATAATGAGAAAGGAATCTAAGCATAATACTATGCAAAGTCATTAAAGAACAAGGGAAGAGAAGTGAGAGAAGAAAAATGGAACAGAGAGAAACTACAAAATAGTCAGGAAATAATTAACAAATGGAAATATGTATATACCTATCCATAATCACTTAAATGTAAATGGGCTAAATTCTCCAATCAAAAGACCTGATAAATGAAAAACAAAAACAAAGAAGGCCCGTCTCTTTACTGCCCACAATGAACTCACTTCGGATGTAAAGACACCCTAAATCTGAAAGTGAAACACTGAAAAAAGTTGTTCCACATAAATGGAAACTGAAAGAAATCAAGGATAGCTATACTTATATCAGACAAAATAGATTTTCAAACAAAGACTATAGTAAGAGACATGAAGGGTATTACTAATAATAGCTAGAAGATATAACATTTGTGAATATTTATGTGATATTTTAGAAATCAGTGAATTAAAAAGGATGGGAATGGGAGAATTTAATTCAGATAACCATTATACCTACTACTGTAGGCAAGAATCCCTTATAAGGAATGGACTAGCCCTCATAGTCAACAGAAGAATCTGAAATGCAGTACTTGTTTACAATTTCAAAAATGACAGGATAATCTCAGTTCATTCCAAGGCAAACCTCTCAGTATCATAGTAATTCAAGTCTATACCCCAACCACTACTGCTGAAGAAGCTGAAATTTAATGGTTCTATGAAAACCTACAAGACTTCTAAAACTAACAACAGAAATGATGTCCTTTGTATCATAGGGATTTGGAAAGCAAAAGTAGGAAGTCAAGAGATATCTGGAGTAACAGGAAAATTTGGCCTTGAAGTATAAATTCTGAAGCAGGGCAAAGGCTAATAGAGTTTTGCCAAACTGGATAGCAAACACCCTCTTCCGAAAACGCAAAACATGTCTCCACACATGGACATCACCAGATGGTCAATAACGAAATCAGATTGATTATATTCTTTGCAGCTGAAGATGGGAGAAGCTCTATACAGTCAGCAAAAACAAGACTGGAAGCTAACTGTGGCTCAGATCATGAATTCCTTATTGCCAAATTAAGACTTAAATTGAAAGAAACTAGGAAAACCACTAGGATGATCAAGTATGACCTAAATCAATTCCCTTATGATTATACAGTGGAAGTGACAAATAGATCAAGGGATTGGATCTGATAGAATGCCTGAAGAATTATCAATGGAACTTCATAACATGTACAGGGGATGGTGACCACAACTATCTCAAAGAAAAAGAAATGCAAAAAGGCAAAATGATTGCCTGAGGAGGCCTCACAAATAGCTGAGAAAATGAAGAGAAGTGAAAGGCAAGCCAGAAAAGGAAAGGTATACCCATCTTGAATGCAGAGTTTCAAAGAATAGCAGGGAGAGATAAAGTCTACCTAAGGGAATAATGCAAAGAAATACAGGAAAATGATAGAATGGGAAAAAACTTAGAGATATCTTCAAGGAAATCTGAGATACCAAGGGAACATTTGATGCAAAGATAGGCAAAATAAAGGACAGAAATGGCATAGACTTTGCAGAAAGCAGAAGAGATTAAGAAGTGGTGGCAAGAATACACAGGAGGACTATAAAATAAAGGTCTTAATGACCTTGACAACCACGATGGTGTGATCACTCACTTGCAGCCAGACATTCTGTGTGAAGTAAAATGGGCCTTAGGAAGCATTACTGCAAACACAGCTAATGAATGTGATGGAATTCCAGCTGAGCTACTTCAAATCCTAAAAGATGATGTTAAAGTGCTGCACTCAATATGCCAGCAAATTTGGAAAATTCATCAGTGGTCATAGAACTGGGAAAAGGTGAGTTTTAATTCCAGTCCAAAGAAGGGAAATGCCAACGCATGCTCAAACTACTACACAATTACACTTCTTTCACATGTTAGCAAGGCTATGCTCTAAATCCTTCAAGGTAGGCTTCAACAGTACATGAACTGAGAAATTTCATATGTACAAGCTGAATTTAGAAAAGGCAGAGGTACCAGAAATCAAATTGCCAACATCCACTGGATCAAAGAAAAAGCAAGGGAATTACAGAAAAAAACCACACACTTCTGCTTCATTGACTACAATAAACTTTTGACTGTGTGGATCAAACAAACTGGAAATTTCTTCAAGAGATGGGAATAGCAGCCCACCTTAGCTGCCTCCTGAGAAACTTATATGGCTGGTCAAGAAGCAACAGTTAGAACTGGACATGAAACAACAGACTTGTTCAAAATTGGGGAAGAATTATGTCAAGGGTATGTTGTCACCCTGCTTAACTTATATACAGACTACATCATGTGAAATGCCAGGCTGGATGAAACACAAGCTGGAATTAAGATTGCCAGGGGAAATATCAGTAACCTCAGACACATGGATGATACCACCCTAATGGCAGAAAGTGAAAAGGAACTAAATGTCCTCTTGATGGAGGTGAAAGAGGAGAGTGAAAAAGGTGTCTTAAAACTCAACATTCAGAAAGCTAAGATCATGACATCTAGTCCCATCACTTCATGGCACATAGATGGAAAGAAAGTGGAAACAGTGACAGATTTTATATTTTGGGGCTCCAAAATCACTGTGGATGGTGATCACAGCCATGAAATTAAAAGATGTTTGATCATTGGAAGAAAAGTTATGACAAACCTAGACAGTGCATTAAAATGCAGAGACATCACTTTGCCAACAAAGGTCCATCTAGTCAAAGCTATGGTTTTTCCTGTAGTCATGTATGGATATGAGAGTTGGACTATAGAGAAAGCTGAGCACTGAAGAATTGATGCTTTTGAACTGTGGTGTTGGAGAAGACTCTTGAGAGTCCCTTGGACAGCAAGGAGATCCAAACAGTTCATCCTAAAGGAAATCAGTCCTGAGTAGTCATTGGAAGGACTGATGCTGAAACTGAAGCTCCAGTACTTTGGTCATCTGATGTAAAGAGCTGACTCATTGGAAAAGACTCTGATGCTGAGAAAGATTCAGGGCAGGAGGAGAAGGAGGGAATAGAGGATGAGATGGTCGTAGGCATCATTGACTCAGCGGACATGAGTTGCACAAACTCAGGGAAATAGTAAAGGACTCAGAAGCCAGGTGTGCTGCAGTCCAGGGAGTTACAAAGAGTTGTACGCAACTGAGCAACTAAAGTACAACAACATGCAGGCAACTTTGGAGCACTTAAATATATAAAGTAAATTTTAACAGACTGAAGGGGAAATGCTGATAGTAATAATAGGAGACTTTACTTTCCCACTTATATAAATGGATGGATTATTCAGATAGAAAATCAATAAGGGAACACTGGCCTTAAGACACACATTAGATCAGATGAACTTAATAGATACACGTAGAATATACCTTCCCAAAGTAGCAGAATATTTTTCTCTAGGGAAATATCGTCCAGGATAGAGCACTTACTAGGCTATGGATCGTCTCAATAAACTAAAAAAGATAGAAGTCACATCAAATATCATTTCCAGTGACAATGGTATGAGCTAGAGTATAATTACAAGGAGAAAATGGAAAAATCCACATATCTGTGGAGATTAAACAACATGCTACTAAACAATCAAAGGGGCAATAAAGATATCAAAGGAGAAACTGTATGTTCTTAACTTCTTTATGAGTGATTCTGGCTGTTGTATGCCAGAACTGAACACAACATTTTTAAACAGTTTGTCTAATTAAAAAATAAAAGAATAAAATGCAATTAGGTAGTAAAAAAAATGGTCGTGGGAAAACTGGCCAATCAAATGAAAAAGAATGAAATTAGACTGCTATCTTATACCATACTCAAAATTAACTCAAAATGGATTAAAGACTTGAAAGTAAGAACTGAAATCATAAAAGTTTTAGAAGCAAACATAGGTAGTAGACTCCCTGGTATTTGTCTTGGTGATAACTTTTTGCCCTGATTCACAAAGCAAGAAAAATAAAGTGGAACTATATCAAACTAAAATGCTTCTCCACAGCAAAGGAAACGTTCAGCAAAATGAAGGTAATCTACTAAATAGGAAAAATATTTGCCAATCATATATTAAATAAGGAATTCATATCTAAAATATAGAGTTAATTCATACACCTCAATTACAAAAACATATACAACTTGTTTTTTTTTTTTTAATTTTATTTTTACTTTATTTTACTTTACAATACTATATTGGTTTTGCCATACATTGACATGAATTCACCACGGGTGTATACGAGCTCCCAGTCCTGGATCCCCCTCCCACCTCCCACCCCATATCATCTCTCTGGATCATCCCCGTGCACCAGCCCCAAGCATCCTGTATCCTGTATCGAACATAGACTGGCACTTCGTTTCTTACATGATAGTATACATGTTTCAATGCCATTCTCCCAAATCATCCCACCCTCTCCCTCTGCCACAGAGTCCAAAAGTCTGATCTATACATCTGTGTCTCTTTTGCTGTCTTGCATACAGAGTTTAATCACCAGTCTAGGTTCGATAGTTGGCCAACAGGCACATAAAAAGATGCTCTATATCACTAATTATTCAGTCAGTTCAGTTCAGTCACTCAGTCGTGTCCGACTCTTTGAGACCCCATGAATCATAGCACACCAGGCCTCCCTGTCCCTCACTAACTCCTAGAGTTTATTCAAACTCATGTCCATCGAGTTGGTGATGCCATCCAGCCATCTCATCCTCTGTCGTCCCCTTCTCCTCCTGCCCTCAATCCCTCCCAGCATCAGGGTCTTTTCCAATGAGTCAACTCTTCGCATGAGGTGGCCAGAGTACTGGAGTTTCAACTTTAGCATCAGTTCTTCCAATGAACACTCAGGACTGATCTCCTTTAGAATGGACTGGCTGGATGTCCTTGCAGTCCAAGGGACTCTCAAGAGTCTTCTCCAGCATCACAGTTCAAAAGCATCAATTCTTCAGTGCTCAACTTTTTTCACAGTCCAACTCTCACATCCATACATGACCACTGGAAAAACCATAGCCTTGACTAGACGGACCTTTGTTGGCAAAGTAATGTCTCTGCTTTTTAATGTGCTAAGTTGACCATAGCTTTTCTTCCAAGGAGTTAACATTTTGTAATTTCATGGCTGCAATCACCATCTGCAGTGATTTTGGAGCCTCCCAAAATAAAGTCTGACACTGCTTCCACTGTTTCCCCATCTACTTCTCATTAAGTGATGGGACCAGATGCCATGATCTTCATTTTCTGAATGTTGAGCTTTAAGCCAACTCTTTCACTCTCCTCTTTCACTTTCATCAAGAGATTATTTAGTTCCTCTTCACTTTCTGCCATAGGGTGGTGTCATCTGCATATCTGAGGTTATTGATATTTCTCCTGGCAATCTTGATTCCAGATTGTGCTTCTTCCAGTCCAGCGTTTCTCATGATGTACTCTGCATAGAAGTTAAATAAGCAGGGTGACAATATACAGCCTTAACGTACTCCTTTTCCTATTTGGAACCAGTCTGTTGTTCCATGTCCAGTTCTAACTGTTGCTTCCTGACCTGCATATAGGTTTTTCAAGAGGCAGGTGAGGTGGTCTGGTATTCCCATCTCTTTCAGAATTTTCGACAGTTTATTGTGATCCACACAGTCAAAGGCTTTGGCATAGTCAATAAAGCAGACATAGATGTTTTTCTGGAACTCTCTTACTTTTTCCATGATCCAGCAGATGTTGGCAATTTGACCTCTGGTTCCTCTGCCTTTTCTAAAAACCAATTTGAACATCTGGAATCCTGGCTTGGAGAATTTTGGGCATTACTTTACTAGCGTGTGAGATGAGTGCAGTTTTCTGTAGTTTGAGCATTCTTTGGCATTGCCTTTCTTTGAGATTGGAATGAAAACTGACCTTTTCCAGTCCTGTGGCCACTGGTGTTTTCCAAATTTGCTGACATATTGAGTGCAGCACTTTCACAGCATCATCTTTCAGGATTTGAAATAGCTCAACTGAAATGCCATCACCTCCACTAGCTTTGTTTGTAGTGATGCTTTCTAAGGTCCACTTGACTTCACATTCCAGGATGTCTGGCTCTAGGTGAGTGATCACATCATCGTGATTATCTGGGTCATGAAGATCTTTTTTGTGCAGTTCTTCCGTGTATTCTTGCCACCTCTACTTAATATCTTCTACTTCTGTTAAGAAATACAAATCAAAGCCACAATGAGATAGCACTTCACACCTGTCATAATGGCTGCAACAAATAGAAGTGGAACAAGATGGTGGAGTAGTAGGTGGCCATGAAGTACATCTCTTTCCATGGATATATCAGGAATACACCTTCAGACACAGAAGTGCTTGCAGAACAGCTGCTGAGAGGGGGCAAGAGTACCTGACCACGAAAAGAATATATAAAACCATGCATGGAAATAGGGGGAAAATAGGAGAGTTAGTTGGACTGGACCCACCCTTGGTGGGTGGGAGAACTGAAGCAGGGATCTGATTCCCACATTGAGGCAATTGTCTGGGTCAGAGGAGAAACATTTGAGGCTGAGAGTGAAGCAGTTGATCTGTGGCAGCCTAAATGGAATGAGAATCACACAAACAATCCTTGTAGCAACCTTTTGTACCTCAGACAGGGACATGAGTCCCCTCGAAGGCACAGGGCTGAGAGCTGGAGTGTAGGGATTGTGGAGTAAACCCAGGGTAAGGTCTGCTGTTGACTGTAGGCAGATGGTGGGAAATGCCTGAGGAGGAAAGCCAAGAAGTCTTGGGGGCAAGGCAATACTGCTGAGTCATGCATAGAGGGTGGAGCCATCACTGTAGCCTCTCTCTCTCCACAGTCCAGCACTGGCAGCTGAACAATAGAGATGCTGGCCCATCAAGGGCCTGACGCTTGGAACAACAGAGAGAAGGACCCCAGCCAGGGAAACTCTTAAGAGCCTGACACACAGAGCACCAGAGTAGGACCCCAGAGAAGGGGGCCCCCTTATGTGCCTTACACGCTGAATAACAGAGAAGGACCATAGGGAAGGGAGCCCTCTAAGTGCCTGTGTAGGTGGAGCAACAGAGAAGGATTAACCAGAGAGGCCTTCTGATCACCAGCTGCCAGAGGCTAGAAAAATATTCTAATAGGGCCAGAGTTCCTGTGGCTGAGGCAGTCCTTGTCCCTGCACACTTGATGCTGCCAGGGTCCCCGTAACCCAAGCAGCTGAGCCACCTTCATGCTCAGTCCTCACTGGGGCAGAGCTTCCACAGGCTAGAAAAGTCCTGTGGCTGTGCACACGGGATCACTTTGGTCATGTAAACTCTTTGTGACCCTGTGGACTGCAGCCTGTGAGGCTTCTCTGTCTGGGGGGTTCTCCAGGCAAGAATACTGGAGTAGGTTGCCATCCCCTTCTAGAGCACCATATTTTCTGCTGCCCTAGCTGCCAACTACCCTGAGTATCTGGTGCTGCCAGGGACCGGTGACCCAAGCAGCTGCACCACCTCTAAACACGGCACTCACTGGGGCAGATCTAAGTCATCCAGAGCAGCCTCAGAAGCAAAACCCTGTGGACAACCCGCATGCAGAGATGAAGATAAAACCACAACTGAATCCCAGGGGCAGTGTAACTAATGAAAAGGACCCAAAACCTTCCCACCAGCTGTACAAGCGTCAGATTAAATCCATACCATCAACTAAGCAGACTCTGTGTCTATGGTATATATCAAAGAATATTGAGAGCTCTCAAAATAGAAAATGCACTAATTCTGATATCTGTGGGCATTGGAGGCAAGAACACAGGGGAGTAGGACCAGATTAGAGTCTGAGCTGCCCCCATGGCAGGTTCAGAGACCATCACACTGTTGGAAAGCATCCTAGGGAGGAGAGGTGGATTGTGACTTCCAGCAAGGGAAAGGATACTTACAGCAGAGGCTAAAGAAAAACATTTATCATTCTTTTTTTAAATTAATTAATTTATTTTAATTGGAGGCTAATTACTTTACAACATTTTAGTGGTTTTTGCCATACACTGACATGAATCTGCCATGGGGGTACATGTGTTCTCCATCCTGAACCCCCCTTCCACCTCCCTCCCCCTCTGATCCCTCAGGGTCATCCCAGTGTACCAGCCCTGAGCACCCCGTATCATGCATCAAAACTGGACTGGTGCTCTGTTTTATATATGATAATACACATGTTTCAGTGATATTCTGTCAAACCACCCCACCATAGCTTTCTTCAACAGAGTCCAAAAGACTTTTCTTTAAATCTGTCTCTTTTGCTGTCTCACATATAGGGTCATCATTATCATCTTTCTAATTCCATATATATGTGTTAATATACTGTATTGGTGTTTTTCTTTCTGACTTACTTCGCTCTGTATAATAGGCTCCAGTTTCATCCACCTCATTAGAACTGATTCAAATGCATTCTTTTTAATAGCTGAATAATATTCCATTGTGTATATGTACCACAGCTTCCTTATCCATTGGTCTGCCAATGGACATCTAGGTTGCTTCCGTGTCCTGGCTATTGTAAACACTGCTGTGATGAACACTGGGGTACATGCGTCTCTTTCAATTCTGGTTTCCTTGGTGTGTATGCCCAGCAGTGGGATTGCTGGGTCATATGGCAGTACTATTTCCAGTTTTTAAAGGAATCTCCACACTGTTCTCCATAGTGGCTGTTCTAATTTGCATTCCCATCAACAGTGTAAGAGGGTTCCCTTTTCTCTGCACCCTCTCCTCTTCATTTATTGTTTGTAGACTTTTTGATAGCAGCCATTCTGACAGGCATGAGATGGTACCTTATTGTGGTTTTGACTTGCATTTCTCTGATAATGAGTGATGTTGACCATCTTTTCATGTGTTTGTTAGCAATCTGTATTTCTTCTTTGGAGAAATGTCTGTTTAGTTCTTTGTCCCATTTTTTTGGACTGGGTTGTTTATTTTTCTGGAACTGAGCTGAATGTGCCGCTTGTATATTTTTGAGATTAATTCTTTGTCAGTTGCTTCATTTGCTCTTATTTTCTCCCATTCTGAAGGCTGTCTTTACACTTTGTTTATAGTTTCCTTCGTTGTGCAAAGGCTTTTAAGTTTAATCAGGTCCCATTTGTATATTTTTGCTTTTATTTCCATTACTCTGGGAGGTGGTCGCAGAGGATCTTGCTGTGATTTATGTCAGAGTGTTTTGCCTATGTTTTATTCTAGGAGTTTTATAGTTTCTGATCTTACATTTAGATCCTTAATCCATTTTGAGTTTATTTTTGTGTATGGTGTTAGAAAGTGTTTGTTTCATTCTTTTACAAGTGATTGACCAGTTTTTCCAGCACCACTGGTTAAAGAGATTGTCTTTTCTCCATTGTATATTCTTGCCCCCTTTGTCAAAGATAAGGTGTCCATAGGTATGTGGATTTATCTCTTGGCTTTCTATTTTGTTCCATTGATCTATATTTCTGTCTTTGTGCCAGTACCATACTGTTTTGATGACTTTTGCTTTGTAGTATAGTCGGAAGTCAGGCAGGTTGATTCCTCCAGTTCCATTAGTCTTTCTCAAGATTGCTTTGGCTCTTCGAGGTTTTTTTGTATTTCCATACAAATTGTGAAATTATTTGTTCTAGTTCTCTGAAAAAAATATCATTGGTAGCTTGATAGGGATTGCATTGAATCTATAGATTGCTTTGGGTAGTATATTCATTTTCACTCTATTGATTCTTTTGATCCATGAACACGCTATATTTCTCCATCTATTTGTGTTATCTTTGATTTCTTTCATCAGCATTTTATAGTTTTCTATATATAAGTCTTTTGTTTCTTTAGGTAGATTTATTCCTGTTTTCTCATTGTTAGTGTATAGGAATGCAAGGGATTTCTATGTGTTAATTTTATATCCTGAAACTTTACTATATTCACTGACGAGCTTTAGTAATTTTCTGGTGGTGTCTTTAGGGTTTTCTATGTAGAGGATCATGTCACCTGCAAACAGTGAGAGTTTTACTCCTTTTCCAATCTGGATTCCTTTTATTTCTTTCTCTTCTCTGACTGCTGTGGCTAAAACTTCCAAAACTATGTAAACATCAGTGGTGAGAGTGGGCCACCTTGTCTTGATCCCGACTTTAGGGGAAATGTTTTCAATTCTTCACCATTAAGGATAATGTTTGCTGTGGGTTTGTCATATATAGCTTCCATTATGTTGAGGTATGTTCCTTCTATGCCTGCCTTCTGGAGGGTTTTTATCATAAATGGATGTTGAATTTTGTCAAAGGCTTTCTCTGCATCTATTGAGATAATCATATGGTTTTTACCTTTCAATTTGTTAATGTGATGTATTACATTGATTGATTTGCAGATATTGAAGAATCCCTGCATTCCTGGGATAAAGCCCACTTGGTCATGATGTATGATCTTTTTAATATGTTGTTGGATTCTGTTTGCTAGAATTGTGTTAAGGATCTTTGGATCTATGTTCATCAGTGATATTGGCCTGTAGTTTTCTTTCTTTGTGGCATCTTTGTCTGGTTTTGCTATTAGGTGACAGTGGCTTCATAGAGTGAGTTTGGAAGTTTACCTTCCTCTGCAATTTGAGTAGGATAGGTGTTAGCTCTTCTCTAAATTTTTGGTAGAATTCAGCTGTGAAGCAGTCTGGTCCTGAGCTTTTGTTTGCTAGAAGATTTCTGATTACAGTTTTGATTTTTGTGCTTGTGATGGGTCTGTTAAGATTTTCTATTTCTTCCTGGTTCAGTTTTGGAAAGTTATACTTTTCTAAGAATTTATCCATTTCTTTCAAGTTGTCCATTTTATTGGCATATTGTTGCTAATAATAGTCTCTTATGATCCTTTATATTTCTGTGTTGTCTGTTGTGATTTCTCCATTTTCATTTCTAATTTTGTTGATTTGATTTTTCTCCCTTTTTTCCTTGATAAGTCTGGCTAATGGTTTGTCTATTTTATTTATCTTCTCACAGAACCAGGTTTTAGCTTTGTCGATTTCTGCTATGTTCTCCTTTGTTTCTTTTTCACTTATTTCTGCCCTGATTTTTATGATTTCTTTCCTTCTACTAACCCTGGGCTTCTTAACTTCTTCTTTTTCTAGTTGCTGTAGGTGTAGAGTTAGGTTATTTATTTGATTTTTCTCTTGTTCCTTGAGGTAAGCTTGTACTGCTATGAAACTCCCCCTTAGCACTGGTTTACAGTGTCCCATAGGTTTTGGGTTGTTATGTTTTCATTTTCATTCATTTCTATGCATATTTTGATTTCTTTTTTGATTTCTTCTGTGATTTGTTGGTTATTCAGAAGTGTGTTGTTTAGCCTCCATATGTTTGTATTTTTAATAGTTTTTCCCCCTGTAATTGACATCTATTATTACCGCATTTTGACCAGAAAAGGTGCTTGGAATGATTTCGATTTTTAAAAATTTACCGAGGTTAGATTTGTGGCCCAGGATGTGATTTATCTTAGAGAAGGTTCCGTGTGCACTTAAGTAAAAGGTGAAAGTCATTGTTTTGGGGTGAAATGTCCTATAGATATAAATTAGGTCTAATTAGTCCCTTGTATCCTTGAAAGTTTGTGTTTCCTTGCTAATTTTCTGTTTAGTTGATCTATCCATGGCTGTAAGTGGGGTATTAAAGTCTCCCACTACTACTGTATTACTGTCAATTTCCCCTTTCATACTTTTAGCATTTGCCTTATGTATTGCTCCTATATTGAGTGTATATATATTTATAATTGTTATATCTTCTTCTTGGATTGATCCTTTGATCATTATGTAGTGTCCTTCTTTGTCTCTTTCATGGCCTTTACTTCAAAGCCTATTTTATCTGATATGAGTATTGCTACTCCTGCTTTCTTTTGGTCTCCATTTGTGTGAAATGTCTTTTTCCAGCCCTTCACTTTCAGTCTGTATGTGTCCCTAGGTTTGAGGTGGGTCCCTTGAAGACTGCATATATAAGAGTCTTGTTTTTGTATCCATTCAGCCAGTCTTTGTCTTTTAATTGGGGCATTCAACCCATTTACATTTAAGGTAGTTATTGATAAGTATGATCCTATTGGCCTTTACTTTGTTGTTTTGGGTTTGAGTTTATACACCTTTTCTGTGTTTCCAGTCTAGAGAAGATCCTTTAACACTTCTTGAAGAGCTGGTTTGGTGGTGTTGAATTCTCTCAGCTTTTGCTTGTCTGTAAAGCTTTTGATTTCTCCTTCATATTTGAATGAGATCCTTGCTGGGTACAGTAATCTGCATGGTAGGTTTTTCACTTTCATCACTTAATTTTGTTCTGCCATTCCCTTCTGGCTTGAAGACTTTCTATTGAAAGGTCAGGTTTTATCCTATGGGGATCCCCTTGTGTGGTATTTGTTGTTTTTCCCTTACTGCGTTTAATATTTGCTCTTTGTGTTTGATCTTCATTAATTTGATTATTATGTGTCTTGGGTTGTTTTACCTTGGGTTTATCCTATTTGGGACTCTCTGGGTTTCTTGGACTTTGGTGGCTATTTCCTTCCTCATTTTAGGGAAGTTTTCAACTATTATCTCCTCAAATATTTTCTCATGGCCTTTCTTATTGTCTTCTTCTTCTGGGACTCCTGTGATTTGAATGTTGGGGCATTTAACATTGCCTTAGAGGTCTCTGATGATGTCCTCATTTCTTTTAATTCTTTTTTCTTTTTTCCTCTCTGCTTCATTTATTTCCACTATTCTATCTTCCACCTCACTTATTCTGTCTTCTGCCTAAGTTATTCTACTGTTGGTTCCCTCCAGAGTGTTTTTGATCTGAGTTATTGCATTATTCATTATTGATTGACTCTTTTTTATTTCTTCTAGGTCTTTGTTAAACATTTCTTGCATCTTCTCAGTCCTTGTCTCCAGCTTATTTATCTGTAACTCCATTTTGTTTTCAAGATTTTGGATCATCTTTACTATGATTATTCTGAATTCTTCTTCAGGTAGACTCCCTACTCCCTATTTCCTCCTCTTTGGTTTGGTGAGCATTTATCATGTTCATTTACCTGCTGAATATTTCTATGCCTTGTTATCTTGTTTATATTGCTGTGTTTGGGGTGGCCTTTCTGTATGCTGGAAGTTTGTGTTTCTTCTTTATTGTGGATCTTGCTGTCTTTGGGTGGGATTGGACAAGTGGCTTGCCAAGGTTTCCTGGTTAGGAAAGCATGCTTTGGTGTTCTGGTGGGTGGAGTTGGATCTCTTCTCTCTGGAGTGCAATGAAGTGTCCAGTAGTGAGTTTTGAGGTGTCTATTGGTTTGTGTGACTTTTGGCTGCTATTTTAATGCTCAGGGTTATGTTCCTGCTTTGTTGGAGAATTAGCTTGGTATGTCTTTCTCTGAAACTTGTTGGCTCTTGGGTGGAGCTTGGTTTCAGTGTAGGTATGGAGGCTTTTGGATGAGCTCCAGTCAATTAATGTTCCTTGGTCAGGAGTTTTCTGGTGTTTTCAAGTTTTGGATTTAAGCCTCCTGCCTTTGCCTTGCAGTCTTATTCTTACAGTAGCCTCAATTCTTTTCCATCCATACTGCACTAATGATAAAACATCTAGGCTAATGGTGAAAAAATTCTCCACAGTGAGGGAAACCCAGAAAGGTTCGCAGAGTTACATGGAGAAGAGAAGAGTGAGGAAGGAGATACAGGTGACCAGGAGGAGAAGAGGCAGAATCAAAAGGGGAGAAAGCAATCTAGCAAGTATTAATTCTCTATGTGCACTCCACATTCTGGAACTCTGAGAGAGGTTTACAGAGTTACATAGAGAAGAGAAGAGGGAGGAAGGAGATAGAGGTGACCAGGAGGAGAAGAGGAGGAGTCAAAAGGAGAGAGACAGATCTAGCCAGTAATCAGTTCCTTAAGTGTTCTCCACAGCCTGGAACACAGAAAGAGATTCACAGAGGTGATGAGGTGACCTGGGCGTAAAAAGGAGAGTCAAAAGGGGGAGAGAGCAATCAAGCCAGTAATTACACTCCTAAGTAAAAATGGGTCCTGAAGCTTGATTTTTAAAGTACAAAATTTATAACAAATACCAAAAATCTAGAGTAGAGGTTAGATTCTCAAAAATACAATATTGAAAAAAAATTACAAAAATTATAAAAAAAATATGAAATTTGCTTTAAAAATAAGGTATTTTTTTTGCAAAGTAATAGTAGATTATAAAAATGAAAGCTAAAGAAGTAATAAAGAATTTAAAAATAAAAGTAAATTTAAAAAATTAAAAAATGATAATAGTAAAATATATGTAGAAATTTATCTGGAGCTCTTGAGGGTAGTGTGGGGTCAGTTCAGTTTCAGATACTCCCTTGTTCCAACTTATAGTTCTTCTCAAGGTCTATAGGCCCCTTCCAATGTAGTCATTGCAAACTACAGGGTTTTAGTTGTTGCACCTGTCACTTTCAAAGCAGTTCCCTCTTCTGTGTTTATTTTGGTTTCCTCTGTTTGCAAGTCTCTGTCTAATTTCTGCCCTGACACAAGGGTTGAGGGTAGTCACTTATTTAGGCTCACTTGTTCAGTTGTGCTATGGGGAGGGAGGAACACTGCAAACAAATATCACTGGAGTGTTTGGGGAGTTCTCACAGTGTCTGGGCCACACTTGGTTTGCCCCACTCATGGCATGTGTGCTTTCCTGGTCTACACTGCTCAGGCTCCAGGTTGCTCTGCATGGGAACTGTCCTAAGCAGGCCCTGGCTTTTGTGTACTTCCCAGGTCTAAGCCACTCAAGTTCAAGTTCTCAGATACTCCACAAAGGCATAGACTTCGTTGGGCCTACGTTTTGGGCCCTTCCCAGGTCTCAGCAGCTCAGCCAACCAGGTGCTTGGTAAGTGCACTCTTACCAGGTGGGCAGGGCATCTTATCACCTCCCTGGTTCCAGCCATTCAGTTTGCTCTGTGTGCAGTGGAAGTGCCATCTTAGGTCTGCCGTGTGTCTTGTCTGGGGAGCTGATCTCTGGCTTCGGCCCTCTGGCGGTTGTCAGCCGTCCAGGATACCAGGAAGACTTGGATAGCAACTGGAAACCTGCCTCAAAGTTTGGTGGAGGATGCCATCACTGGGGCTGAGACTGCTCCTCACCTTCTAGCTCTGGTTGTCTCTTGCCTGCCTCTCTGCCTCTGGCATGGGGCAGGGCCATCCGCAGCCCGCCAGCTCTCATCTGGTATTTGCTCAGTCCTTTGTTCTGTGAGCAACTAATCAGTTCCCTAAGTGTTCTCCACAGCCCGGAACACCCAAAGAGATTCACAGAGTTGGGTAGAGAAGAGCAGGGGAAGGGAGGTGATAGAGGTGACCTCTTTTTGAAGAGAATGGGCTGCCTTTCTGGGTGCCTGGTGTCCTCCAGTGTTCAGAAATTGTTTTGTGGAATCTGCTCACTGTTCAAATGATCTTTTGATGAATCTGTGGGAGATAAAGTGGTCTCACTGTCCCATTCCTCCGCGATCTTAGGACTGCCAAAATATTTATTATTCTTAAATTTTGATTGTTCTGTAGTTTCTTTTGGATTTTTGTTTTGTTTTGCTTTCATTTTTTTCCCTCCCTACCCCATTGTCGATTTTATTAGTACTATTAAATCTAAGCTTTGGGATTTTTAAAAATCACACTTTTTATTTCTGTTATAAACTTCTGCCTCTACATTGGCCTTTTGCAATTCTGTGGAGTTTTCATTTTTTGTTTCTTTTTTTCCCTCTCATAAAATTTTAATTACAAGTTTAAATTTAATTTAAGAAAATTTAATATAACTTTTAAAATTTAAAATATTTTAAAATTTATTATTATTTTTTATACCTTTATTCCTTTGTTTGCTCTTCCTTCTGTTCATTTCTCCTTGCAGCTAATCTTTAATGTATATAACTCATCTTTATCTACCTCTATTTACATTTCCATTTGTATTCTTTTTTTTTTTTTCCTATTGTTCCTTCCTTTTTATCACCATAGTCATTAGTTTTGTTTTCATTGTTTTATTCCCCAGTTAGCACCTTGGTTTAGTTTTGTTTTCCGGCTTGTGCTTTAGTTCAGTTCAGTTCAGTCACTCAGTCATGTCCTATTCTTTGTGACCCCATGGACTGCAGCATGTCAGGCTTCCCTGTCCATCATCAACTGCCAGAGTTTACTGATGTCCACCGAGTTGGTGATGCCAACCGACCATCTCATTCTCTGTTGCCCCCTTCTCCTCCTGTTTTCGATATTTCCCAGCATCAGGATCTTTTCCAATGTGTCTGTTCTTCGCATCAGGTGGCCAAAGTATTGGAACTTCAGTGGACTCTCAAGAGTCTTCTCCTACACCACAGTTCAAAAGCATCAATAGTTCGGTGCTCAGGTTTCTTTATAGTCCAACTCTCATATCCATACATGACTACTGGAAAAACCATAGCTTTGACTAGACTGACCTTTGTTGGCAAAGTAATGTCTCTGCTTTTTAATGTGCTAAGTTGGCCATAGCTTTTCTTCAAAGGAGTAAGTATCTTTTAATTTCATGGCTGCAGTCACCATCTGCAATGATTTTGGAGCCCCCCAAAATAAAGTCTGTCACTGTTTCCATTGTTTTCCCATCAATTTGCCATGAATTGATGGACCATGGGACCAGATGCTATGATCTTAGTTTTCTGAATGTTGTGTTTTAAGCCAACTTTTTCACTCTCCTCTTAAACTCTTATCAAGCGGCTCATTAGATCTTCTTCACTTTCTGTGATAAGAGTGGTGTAATCTGCATATCTGAAGTTATTGATATTTCTCCCAACAATCTTGATTCCAGCTTGTGCTTCATCCAGACTAGCAGTGGTTTAGTTAGTTTTGTTTTTAACTGGTGGATATAATTTTTGGCTTTCCTTGTTCACCAGATCAATCTATTATACTTCATTTTTGTTGGGCTCTTTTGATTATGTTGATGGGCGTTTATGTATGTATTCCATTATTTTAATTATTATTTGCCTGATTTTTAATTGCCCTTTGTCTCTTATTTTTAGCTATTTGTTTTAATCCCATTTAATGCCATAATAAACCACCTGTGGAATCCTTGTTCGTGGCCAGAATTCAAGCCCCAAGACTTTGGAGTGGGAGCGCTGACTCTACAATCCTAGACTACCAGAGAACACTTAACCCTAGTGAGTATCAAATAGTGATAACTCTCACGAAGGCAACCCAAGTATACAAGACCTGACATCACCCAACTGCCAGTAGCACCCTGTGCAGGACACCTCATCCAAAAAACAAAGAAGGCAAAAATACAAAACCAATTTTTAACAGACAGCATTACTAGCTCAATCAGCCCTGCCCATCAGAGGAAAAGAAAAAACTCACCTGCTCCCCATGGAATGCAGGCACAAGTCAAACTCTACATGAAGCTTACATAAACCACTGGATCAACATTATGATGAAAAAAAAAAAAAAAAAAAACAACAAAAAGAAGAAAGAATTCTACCCTGAAGCCTGAGAAAAGGAGGTCTCAAACACAATAAGTTAAAAAAATAATGAAAATGCAGAGAAATACAGCATGAATGAAGGAATAAACTAGAAATGCACAAGTCAAAATAAATGAAGAGGAATTAGCAAAACTACCTGAAAAATAATTCAGAATAATGATAGTAAAGATGATCCAAAACATTGAAATAGTATGGAGAAAATGCAAGAATCAATTAACAAAGACCTAGGAGAACTACAGAGGAGCATGGTAGGCTATAGTTCATGGGGTTGGAAAGAGTCAGACACAACTGAGCAACTTAACTTAACTTAAGGAGAATTAAAGAATAAACATACAGAGATAAACAACACAATTCCTGAAATTAAAATACTCTAGAAGAAACTGATAGCAGAATATATGAAGGAGAAGAGTGGATCAGTGAGCTGGTAGATAAAATGGTAGAAATAACTGCTGAAGAGTAGAATAAAATAAAAAGTTGAAAAGAACTGAGGATAGTCTCAGAGACTTTTGGGACAAGATTAAAACCACTAACATTCGAACTTTAGGGGTTCCAGAACAAGAAGAGACCAGAGAGATATTATGGGGAGGGAGGTGGGAGGGGGGTTCATGTTTGGGAATGCATGTAAGAATTAAATATTTTAAAATTAAAAAAAATTTTTTTAAAGAGATTATAGTTGAAAATTTCCCCAAGATAGAAAAGGAAATGGTCAAGAGTCCCACACAGGATAAACCCAAGGAGAAACAAACCAAGACACAGACTAATTAAATTAACAAAGATTAAACACAAAGAATATTAAAAGCAGCAAGGGAAAAGGAACAAGTAACAAACAAAGGAAACCCCATACGCTTAACAGCTGGTCATTCAGCAGAAACTCTGCAGGCCAGAAGGAAATGGCAGGATATATTTAAAGTACTGAAAGGGAAAAATCTACAATTAAGATTACTCTACCCAGCAAGGGTCTTATTCAAAATGGATAGAGAAGTCAAAAGCTTTACAGACAAGCAAAAGTTGAGAGTTCATTACCACCAAACCAGCTTTACAACAAATGTTACAGGACTTACATGGTCAGGAAATACAAGAGAAGAAAAAGATCTACAAAAACAAACCCCAATTAAGAAAACGGCAATAGAAGCATATATATCAATAATTACTGTAAATGTAAATGGATAAAAGGCTCCAATCAAAAAACACAGACTGGCTGAATGGATACAAAAATAAGATCCATATATATGCTGTCTACAAGAAACCCACTTCAGATCTAAAGACACATTTAGACTGAATGTGAGTGGATGGAAAAATATATTCCATGCAAATTGAAATCAGAAGAAACCTGGACTAGCAATCTACATGTCAGAAAAATAGTCCTTAAAATAAAGACTATTACAGGAAATAAGGAAGGACACTACACAATTATCAACTGATCGATCCAAGAGGAAGACATAACAATTGTAAATATCTATGCACCCAACATATGAGCACCTCAATACATAAGACAAACACAGACATAAAAGGAGAAAATTGACAGTAACACAATAATAGTAGGAGACTTTAACACTTCACTTACACTTATGGAGAGATCATCAATACAGAAAATTAATAAGAAAGCACAAGTCTTAAATGATAAATTAGACAAGAAGGATCTCATTGATATCTTTGGGACATTCCATCCAAATGCAGAAGAAACACTTTCTTAAGTGCATATGGAACATTCTCCAGGAGAGATCTCATCCTGGGTCACAAACCAAATCTCAGTAAATTTAAGAAAATTGAAATCATATGAAGTGTCTTTTCTGACCACAATGCTGTAAGATTCAATATCAATTACAAGAAAAAAACTATAAAAAACACAAACACATGGAGATTAAAAAATATGCTTCTAAATAACAAACAAGTTATTGAAATAAAAAGGGAAATAAAAATATTCTTAAAAATGAAAAACAATGAAAATATGACAACTAAAAACCTACACAATGCAGCAAAAGCAGCTCTAAGAGGGAAGTTTATAACAAGACAATCCTACCTCAAGAAACAAGAAAAAGAAAAACAAAAAGATAACTTTACACATAAAACAACTGGAAGAAGAAGGAGAAGGAGAAGGAGAAGAAGAAGAAGAAGAAGAAGAAGAAGAAGAAGAAGAAGAAGAAGAAGAAGAAGAAGAAGAAGAAGAAGAAGAAGAACAACAACAACAACAACAACAACAACAACAACAACAATAACAAAAAAAAAACTGCCCTGAAATTAGCAGAAGGAAAGAGTTCATAAAGATCAGAGCAGAAATAAGTGAAAAAGAAATGAAAGAAACAATAGTAAAGCTTAATAAAACTAAAAGTGGTTCTTTGAGAAGATAAGCAAAATTGACAAACTTTTAGCCAGACTCATCAAGAAAAAAGAGACAAGAATCAGATCAACAAAACAGGAAAAGAAAAATAAGAGGTTACAAGAGACCATACAGAAATACAAAGGATTATAAAAGACTATTATGAGCAACTATATGGCAATAAAATTGATAACCTGGAAGAAATGGACAGATTCTTAGAAAAGTTCAATCTTCCAAGACTGAGCCAGGAAGAAATAGAAATCATGAACAATCCAACTAAAAGCACTAAAGTTGAAACTGTGATAAAAAATCTCCCAGAAAACAAAAGCCCAGGATGAGATGGCTTCACAGGTGAATTCTATCAAACATTTACAGAAGAGCTAATGCCTATAATTCTAAAACTCTTTAAAAATATTACAGAGCAAGGAACACTTCCAAACTCATTCTATGAGGCCACCATCACCCTGATGCCCAAATCAGACAGTTCAGTTCAGTCGCTCAATCGTGTCCGACTCTTTGTGACCCCATGAACGGCAGCATGCCAGGCCTCCCTGTCCATCATCAACTCCCGGAGTCCACCCAAACTCATGTCCATCGAGTCGATGATGCCATCCAACCATCCCACCCTCTGTCTGTCACTTCTCCTGTTGCCCTTAATATTTCCCAGCATCAGGGTCTTTTCCAATGAGTCAGCTCTTCTCATCAGGTGGCCAAAGTATTGGAGTTTCAGCTTCAGCATCAGTCCTTTGAATGAATACCCAGGACTGATCTCCTTTATGATGGACTGGTTGGATCTCCTTGCAGTCCAAGGGACTCCCAAGAGTCTTCTCCAACACCACAATTCAAAAGCATTAATTCTTTGGCGCTCAGCTTTCTTTATCGTCCAACTCTTACATCCATACATGACCACTGGAAAAACCATAGCCTTGAGTAGATGGACCTTTATTAACAAAGTAATGTCTCTGCTTTTTAATATGCTATCTATGGTTATAACTTTTCTTCCAAAGAGCAAGTGTCTTTTAATTTCATGGCTGCAGTCACCATCTGCAGTGATTTTGGAGCCCCCCAAAAAATCTTAGTTTTCTGAATGTTGAGTTTTAAGCCAACTTTTCACTCTCCCCTTTCACTTTCATCAAGAGGTTTCTTAGTTCCTCTTCACTTTCTGCCATAAGGGTGGTGTCATTTGCATATCTGAGGTTATTGATATTTCTCCCGGCAATCTTGATTCCAGCTTGTGTTTCTTCCAGCCCAGCGTTTCTCATGATGTACTCTGCATAGAAGTTAAATAAGCAGGGTGACAATATACAGCCTTGACGTACTCCTTTTCCTATTTGGAACCAGTCTGTTGTTCCATGTCCAGTTCTAACTGTTGCTTCCTGACCTGCATACAGATTTCTCAAGAGGCAGGTGAGGTGGTCTGGTATTCCCATCTCTTTCAGAATTTTCCACAGTTTATTGTGATCCACACAGTCAAAGGCTTTGGCATAGTCAATAAAGCAGAAATAGGCGTTTTTCTGGAACTCTCTTGCTTTTTTTGATGATCCAGTGGATGTTGGCATTTTTATCTCTGGTTCCTCTGCCTTTTCTAAAACCAGCTTGAACATCTGGAATTTCACAGTGTACATATTGCTGCAGCCTGGCTTGGAGAATTTTAAGCATGACTTTACTAGCATGTGAGATGAGTGCAATTGTGCAGTAGTTTGAGCATCCTTTGGCATTGCCTTTCTTTGGGATTGGAAAGACAACACAAAAAAGAAAACTACAGGCCAATAGTGCTGATATACATAGATGAAAATCCTCAACAAAACCCTGGCAAACAGAATTCAACAACACATTAAAAAGCTCAAACCCCATGATCAAGTTGGGATTATTCCAGGGATGCAAGGATGTTCAATATATGCAAATCAATAAATGCGATACACCATATTGAGAAATTGAAAGATAAAAATCATATGATCAAGTCAATAGATGCAGAACAAGTCTTTGACAAAATTAAGCACTAGTTTATGACTAAACTTCTTCAGAAAATTGGCATAGAAGGAACTTACCTCAATAGAGTAAGGCCATATGTGATAAACTGACAGCAAACATTCTCAATGTTGAAAAACTAAAAGCATCCCCTCTAGGATCAGGAACAAGACAAAGGTGTCCACTCTCATCACAATTATTCAACACAGTTTTGGAGGTCCTATCTATGTCAATTAGGGAAGAAAAAGAAATAAAAGGAATCCAGATTGGAAAAGAAGAATAAAGTTTTCACTGTTGGCAGATAACATGATACTATAGATAGAAAACCTCAAGGACACCATCAGAAAATTACTAGAATTAATCAGTGAATTTAGCAAATTCGCAGGAGACAAAATCAATACCCAGAAATCACCTACATTCCTATATACTAACAGTGAAAAATCAGAAAGGGAAATAAAGGAAATTCACCTTTGCAGCAAAAGGAATAAAATATCTAGGAATAATCCTACCTAAGGAGACAAAAGAACTGTATATAGAAAATTACAAGACACTGATGAAAGAAATTAAAAAAGACATAAATAGATGGAGAGCTATTCTGTGTTCCTGGGTAAGAAGAATCAATATTGTGAAGATTACTATACTACCAAATGCAATCTACAGATTTAATGTGATCCCTATCAAATTACCAATGACATTTTTCACAGAACTAGAACAAAAAATTTCACAGTTCATATGGAAACACAAAAGACTCCAAATAGCCAAAGCAGTCTTGAGAAAGAAGAATGGAGCTGGAGGAATCAACCTTCCTGACTTCAGATTATACTATAAAGCTTCAGTCATGATACAGTATGGTACTGGCACAAAAACAGAAATATAGATCAATGGAACAAGATAGAAAGCCCAGAAATAAACCCATGCATCTATGGGTACCTTATTTTTGACATAGGAAGCAAGAATATATAATGGGAAAAGGTCTCTTCAATAAGTGGTGCTGGGAAAACTGGACAGCTACATGCAAAAGAATGAAATTAGAAAATTTCCTAACACCATACACAAATATATACTAAAAATGGATTAAAAACCTATATATAAGACCAGAAACTATAAAACTCTTAGAGGAAAACATAGGCAGAACACTCGATGCCATAAATCAAAACAAGATTCCTTATGACCCTCCTCTTAGAGTAATGGAAATAAAAGCAAAAATAAACAAGTAGGACCTCATTAAACTTAAAAGCTTTTGCACAGCACAGGATACTGTAAGGAAGGTGAAAAGACAACCTTCAGAAAGGGAGAAAATACTAACAAATGAAAAAACTCAAAAAGGATTAATTACTAAATATACAAGCAACTCATACAAATCAACACCAGAAAAACAAAAAACCTAATCAAAAAGTGGGAAAAAGACTGAAACAGACATTTCTCCAAAGAAGACATAAAAGAAGATCGCTAACAAACACAAAAAAAGATGCTCAACATTGCTCATTATTCAGTTCAGTCGCTCAGTCATGTCCAACTCATTGTGACCCCATGAATCACAACACTCCAGGCCTCCCTGTCCATCACCAACTCCCGAAGTTTACTCAAACTCATGTTCATCGAGTCAGTGATGCCATCCAACCATCTCATCCTCTGTTGTCCCCTTCTCCTCCTGCCCTCAATCCCTTCCAGAATCAGAGTCTTTTCCATTGAGTCAACTCTTCACATGAGGTGGCCAAAGTACTGGAGTTTCAGCTTTAGCATCATTCCTTCCAAAGAAATCCCAGGGCTGATCTCCTTCAGAATGGACTGGTTGGATCCCCTTGCAGTCCAAGGGACCCTCAAGAATCTTCTCCAACACCACAGTTCAAAAGCATCAATTCTTCAGCGCTCAGCCTTCTTCATAGTCCAACTCTCACATCCATACATGACCACAGGAAAAACCATAGCCTTGACTAGATGGACCTTAGTCGGCAAAGTAATGTCCCTCCTTTTGAATATGCTATCTAGGTTGGTCATAACTTTTCTTCCAGGAGTAAGTGTCTTTTAATCTCATGGCTGCAGTCACCATCTGAAGTGATTTTGAAGCCCATAAAAATAAAGGCTGACATTGTTTCCACTGTTTCCCCATCTACTTCTCATGAAGTGATGGGACTAGATGCCATGATCTTCGTTTTCTGAATGTTGAGCTTTAAACCAACTTTTTTGCTCTCCTCTTTCACTTTCATCAAGAGGCTTTTTAGTTCTTCTTCACTTTCTGCCATAAGGGTGGTGTCATCTGCATATCTGAGGTTATTGATATTTCTCCCAGCAATCTTGATTCCAGCTTATGTTCCTTCCCGTCCAGCATTTCTCATGATGTACTCTGCATAGAAGTTAAACAAGCAGGGTGACAATATACAGCTTTGACATACTCCTTTCCCTATTTGGAAACAGTCTGTTTTTCCATGTCCAGTTCTATCTGTTGTTTCCTGTCCTGCATACAGATTTCTCAAGAGGCAGGCTAGGTGGTCTGGTATTCCCATCTCTCACAGAATTTTCCACAGTTTATTGTGATCCACACAGTCAAAGGCTTTGGCATAGTCAATAAAATAGAAATAGATATTTTTCTGGAACTCTCTTGCTTTTTCCATGATCCAGTGGATGTTGGCAATTTGATCTCTGGTTCCTCTGTCTTTTCTAAACCAGCTTGATCATCAGGAAGTTCATGGTTCACATATTGCTGAAGCGTGGCTTGGAGAATTTTGAGCATTACTTTACTAGCATGTGAGATGAGTGCAATTGTGTGGTAGTTTGAGCATTCTTTGGCATTGCCTTTCTTTGGGATTGGAATGAAAACTAACCTTTTCCAGTCCCGTGGCCACTGGTGAGTTTTCCAAATTTGCTGGCATATTGAGTGCAGCACTTTCACAGCATCATCTCAAATAGGAACTCAAATAGGAACTCAAATAGGAGCTCTGTACAGACCTAGAGGGGTGGGATGGGGAAGGTGATGGGGGGAATGTTCAAGAGGGAGAGAAGTCATAAGTACACCTATGACTGATTGACGCTATGTTTGACAGAAAACAATAGTATTTTGTAAAATAATTATCTTTTTATTAATAAATAAATAAATTTAGAAAAAGTAAAAAAATAAAAGACAAATAGCAAGGGCTAGTGAGGTTGTATTTGTATACTGTTGGTGGGAAGGTACATTGGTGCAGGCACTATAGTAAACAATGTGTAGAGTCGTCAGAAAGTAAAAAATAGAACCACTATAGGTTCCAGCTCTTCCACTTCTGGATATTTACCCAACTGAAATGAAAACACTAAATCAAGAAGATTTATGTACCCCTGTGTTCATTGCAGCATTGGTTATAGTCACCAAGATATGGGAACAACCTAAGTGTCCACCAATGAATGTATGGATAATATATGCATTATATATATGAAGTGTATATTACATATGTAATTATATATCACTAAGCATTTGATACCATTTAATATCCATTTTTGATAAAAATAAAAGTGAAACTCCCTCATCTGATAAAGGGCATATTTGATCAAATGTGACAGCATAATTAATTTTGAAATTCTGAATGCTTTCTCTCAAAGATGAGCTAAAAACCAGAGACATCTGATTTTGTATCTTCAAGTTGTACTAAAATTTCTAGCCCATCTAGTATGTTGTGAGAAATAAATAAAAGGCATCCAGTTTGGAAATAAGTAAGTAAAGTTATTTTTACAGAAGGCATGTACCTGAATAGGAAGAAAATCCAATGGAATCAACAAAAAAGCTAGCAGAACTAATAAAGAGTTTAGCAAGGTTGCAAGATAAAAGATCTACATAGAAAAATCAATGGTAATTTTATATACAGTAATAATTAATCAAAAGTTATTCTATTGACATAATATAAAACTTATGAAATGCTCAGACATAAGCAAAATAAAAGATATGCAAGGCCTGTGTACATTCACAACTACCAGATGTTGCTGAAAGAAATAAAAATGACCAAAATAAGTGTAGCAATATACCATGTTTAGAGGTTGAAAGGCTTAATGTTCTTAAAAGCTAATTCTCCCCAAATAGATTCTTAGGATTCCAGGATATCCCAAAGAAAACAGTACTAGATTTTTTTTGATAGAAAATGACAAAGTAATCCTAAAGTTTATATTAAAATTCAAATTATCTAGAATAGCCTAAACAACTTAAAGTAGAGAATAGAAAAGCTAACACTCCATGGTTTTAAGACTTATTATAAAACTACAGTAATAAACAATAAACACAGAATAATAGGTTAATGGAATTGGATCCATAAAAATCAAGAAATAGACAAAGCTTATTTTGACAAAAACACAAAGGAAATATAGTAGAGAAAGTTCCTGCAACAACTGGATATTCTTTTTTGAGACATATTCATGTAATGAAAATACTCCCCGGTGGCTCAGACAGTAAAGCATCTGCCTGCAGTGTGGTAGACCTGGGTTCAATTCCTGGGTTGTGAAGATCTCCTGGAGAAGGAAATGGCAGCCCACTCCAGTACTCTTGCCTGGAAAATTCTATGGACAGAGGAGCTTGGTAGGCTACAGTCCATGGGGTCACAAAGAGTCAGACACGACTGAGTGACTTCACTTTCACTTTCATGTAAGCAAAGAGCCTTTAGATGAAGATGAAAGAGGAGAGTGAAAAAGCTGCTTTAAAACTCAACATTCAAAAAACTAAGATCATGGCATCTGGTTCCATCACTTCATGGCAAATAAATAGATGGGGAAAAATGGAAACAGTGGCAGATTTTATTTTCTTGGGCTATAGAATCACTGCAGATGGTGATGCATCCATGAAATTAAAAGATGCTTGCTCCTTGGAAGAAAAGCTTTGACAAACCTAGACCAGTGAATTTGAAAGCAGAGACATTAGTTTGCTGACAAAGGTCTGTCTAGTCAAAGCTAAGGTTTTTCCAGTAGTCATGTATGGATGTGAGAGTTGGACCATAAAGAAGGTTGAGTGCCAAAGAACTGATGCTTTCAAATTATGATGCTTGAGAAGACTCTCTAGAGTCCCTTGGACAGCAAAGAGATCAAATCAGTCAATCCTATAGGTAGTTAGCCCTGAATATTCATTGGAAGGACTGACACTGAAGCTGAAGCTCCAAATTTGGCCACCTAAATTGAAGAGCTGACTCACTGGAAAAGACTCTGATGCTGAGAAAGATTGAAGGCAGGAAGAGAAGGGGAAGACAGAGGATGAGATGGTTGGATGGCATCAGTGACTCAATGGACATGAGTCTGAGCAAGTTTCGGAGTTGGTGATGGAAAGGGAAGCCTGATGTGATGCAGTCTATGGAGTTGTAGAGTTGGACACGACTGAGAGACTGAACTGAACCAAAGAGTGGGAATTGGACAAATCCAGTGTTGTGCAGGCTGCTGACAGCTTCTGCTGACTCAGGCAGTGCTGGGGTTTGAGTGGCATTAAGAGGCATCCCAACTAGACTGAGATGCTTGGCCTTCACATTCTCTGAGTATCACTGATATCACTTACTGCATTATAGCATATTCATCCAGTGTTTTTTGTTCTGTGCCAGATCACAGGGTGCTTTCATATGGCTGGGACCATGACTTAGAAGTGACTAGGTGAGCATTTTTTTTTCTCCTAGGAGATATCAGGAGGTGGAACACCCCATAAGAAAGCCACAGTAAATGATAACAACCAAAATAAATCAGCACTATTTTTTTGGAATAAATACCATATTATACGACTTGGTTGTGCTGCACTTACATGTCAGCAAATTTAGAAAACTCAACAGTGGCCTCAGGACTGGAAAAGCTCACTTTTCATTCTAATCCCAAAGAAAGGCAATGCCAAGAATGTTCAAACTACCACACAATTGCACTCATCTCACACACTAGCAAAGTAATGCTCAAAAATTCTTCAGCTAGGCTTCAACAGTATGTGAACCAAGAAATTCCAGATGTTCAAGCTGGATTTAGAAAAGGCAGAGGAACCAGAGGGCAAATTGCAACACCCATTGAATCATGGAAAAGCAGGAGAGTTCCAGAAAAACATCTGCTGCATTGACTATGCCAAAACTTTTGACTGTGTGGACCACAATAAAGTGTGGAAAATTCTTCAAGAAATGGGAATGACAGGCCACCTTACATGCTTCCTGAGAAACCTGATGCGGATCAAGAAGCAACAGTTCGAACTGCACATGGAACAATGGACTGGTTCCAAATTGGGAAAGGAGTACGTCAAGGCTGTATATTGTCACCCTGCTTATTTAACTTATATGCAGAGTACATCATGCGAAATGCTGGGCTGGATGAAGCACAAGCTGTAATCAAGATTGCAAGGAGAAACATCAGTAACCTCAGAGAAGCAGATGACACCACCCTTATGGCAGAAAGCAAAGAAGAACTAGAGTCTCTTGATGAAAGTGAAAGAGGAGAGTGAAAAAGCTGTTTTAAAACTCAACATTCAGAAAACGAAGATCATGGCATCTGGTCCCATCACTTCATGGCAAATAGATGGGGAAACAATGGAAACTGTGGCAGACTTTATTTTCTTGGGCTCCAAAATCACTGCAGATGGTGACTGCAGCCATGAAATTGAAAGATGTTTACTCCTTGGAAGAAAAGTTATGACGTACCTAGGCATCATATTAAAAAGCAGAGACATTACTTTGCCAACAAAGATCTGTATAGTCAAAACTACAGTTTTTCCGGTAGTCATGTTTGGATGTGAAATAAGTATCATAAAGAGAGATGGGCACCAAATAGCTGATGCTTTTGAACTGTGGTGCTGGAGAATACTCTTGAGAATCCCTTGGACTACAAGGAAATCAAACCAGTTCATCCTAAAGGAAATCAGTCCTGAATATTAATTGGAAGAACTGATGCTGAAGCTGAAGCTCCGGTACTTTTGGCCACCTAATGTGAAGAACTGACTCACTGGAAAATACCTTGATGCTGGGAAAGATTGAAGGCAGGAGGAGAAGGGGTGACAGAGGATGAGATGGTTGGAAGGCATCACCAACTCAGTGAAAATGAGTTTAAGCAGGCTCTGGGAGTTGATGATGGACAGGGAAGCCTGGCATGCTGCAGTCCATGGAATCGCAAAGACTTGGACATGACTGAGTGACTGAACTGACTACCTGACAACTTGGTTAGTAGAGTTTTTTTCATTTTTTGATATTTTTATCAGAAGATTCTCCATCTAGAATTTTAAAGGACTGATAATTAAGGAAATAAAATTCTAAACCTCTGTCAGTCCAAATGATGAAAGATGTACACAGATGTTTTAAAAGAGGATTCAAAATTTGGTGAGGAGCACCCAAGAAAACAAAGGAAAATCCCTTAAAAGCTGTTAATTTCCTTCTTTAGGGGGTTGAGGAGCTTTTGGAAGGCAGCATGGCAGAGTAGAAAGACTCTGAGCTTTGGAGTCAGCTCTGAGTCCCAGATACACCTCTTTGAGCAGGTCATTTCACCTCTGTATGATCCTCACCTGTTGAATGCTACCTTCATGGGCATGTTAGCAAAGTGTGTAAGAAGACGTGTCCGTGATGAAATGCTGATGCTGTGTAGTTTGGGCTGTTTCTGTGAATTTGCTAACCCTCACATGGACATAGATTAAGGTATTCTCTTTTGGGACTCACTCAGAAGTGGTGTTAATACATTTCTAGACATATGGGGACTGTTCAGTTCAGTGTATCTGCTGTGTCTGCTGGTTATTCTGTGGGAGTGGGTCTAAGAGGTATCCACTCCTCTCCCTTCATTCACGTATTCACTCACTCACTTACTCATTCTCTCACTCACTCGCTCATTGACACACAGTAATTGTTTCCTGTGCTCCAGGCCCTGTGCCAGGAGCTCTAACCTGGTTGCCCCCAGCCAGTTTTGATGGATTTTAGGGCACAGAGAGATGTTAGAGCTCAGCGACAGACATCTGATACAGTCTGGCAGGTCAGCGGAGTCTTCTCGGAGTGCTTGTGTAGTTCCTTTAAGGCCAGGGGGAGATGAGATTGAAGGAGTGGGCATATTCTGAAGACAAAGCTCAGAGGTGTCCAAGTCTGGGAACGGAAGAGAAGATGTGCTGGGGAGAAGCTGAAGACCGGGTAGAATCAAGATCATGAAAGGACTTTTATGCCAGTTTGCAAATGTGGTTTCACTGTGAATACCACAAGAAGCCACTGAATTTTATTTCTTATGATTTCATTACTCTTTTGAATGTGTTGTGCTGTGCTGTGCTCAGTTGCTTAGTCGTGTCCCACTCTTTGTGACCCCATGGACTGTAGCCCACCAGTCTCCTCTGTCCATAAGATTCTCCAGGCAAGAATACTGGAGTGGGTTGCCATGCCCTCCTCCAGGGGGATCTTCCCACCCAGAGACTGAACCCAGGTCTCCTGCATTGTAGGCAATTCTTTACCATCTGAGTCACCAGGGAAGACCAAGAATACTGGAGTGGATAGCCTATCCTTTATCCAGGGGATCTTCCTGACCCAGGAATCAAATCAGAGTCTCCTGCATTACAGGCGGATTTTTACCATCTGAGCTACCACTCTTTTGAATATGCCCTTTCAAATACAAATATGCAAAGGGTAGACTGAAAAATGAGTACCTCTTCTCATTCTGGTCTGCATACCATGAAGCTCCCCTTTCAGAGACATGTGTCTTGCCAGTGTCTTTCTTATACATCCATGTGCAGATACTTTAAACAACAAATGCAAGCACATCTCATATCTGAACACAGTGGTAACATGCTGTAGACTCGCCATACCTCAGCATATCATTTGGAATTCTGGTAGAATCTTCTGAGCTCACCTTACCAGGTCTGCTCTGTGTGTATACATCTCAAGGCTTTCTTTTGAGAGTTTATTGAGGTATAAATTCACATGCCATAAAATTCACCCATTTAAGCTACAATTCATTGGTTTTTGGTACATTCATAGATGTGCAAACCTTGCCCTGGTTAACTTTAGAGTATTTCATCACCTTAGAAAGAAACCCGTACCTGTTAGCTACTATGCTCTTATCTTCCCATTCCATCTCCAGCCTAAACAACTACTATTTTACTTTCTATCTCTTCAGATTTTGTGTTCTGGGCTATTCACATGAATGAAACAATTATTTGTAGTCTTTTGTGGCTGTTTAACTTAGCATCTTTCAAGGTTTATCCGATGATATAGCATGTATTTGTACTACATTCCTATTTATGGCCAAAATTATACCATTTTATGGATAGACCACATTAAGTATTAAAAAAATGTATTGTATTTTTGTTCCAGTTTTATTGAGATATAACACTTTATTGAGATATAACTGACATATAACACTTTATAAGTTTAAGGTGAATAGCATAATGATTTGACTTACATACATCATGAAATGAGTATCACAATAAACTTAGTGAATATCTATCATCTCATATAATAGAAAAGAAAAAGAAAAAGTGATTTTCCTTGTGAGGAGAACTCTCAGATTTGCTATCATAACTTTCATATATAACATGAAAAGAACAACTGTGTTAATTATTTTAATCATGTATATGTTATATCCTCAGTACTTATTTGTCTTATAACTATTCTTACATTTTGACCACCTTCATCCAATTCTCCTGCAATGTAGGAGACCCCGGTTTGATTGCTGGGTCAGGAAGATCCCCTGGAGAAGGGATAGGCTACCCACGCCAGTATTCTTGGGCTTCCCTTGTGGCTCAGCTGGTAAAGAATCTGTCTGCAATGCGAGAGACCTGGGTTCAATACCTGGGTTGGGAAGATCCCTAGAGAAGGGAAAGGTTACCTAACCAGTATTCTGGCCTGGAGAATTCCATGGACATGAGTCAGAGTCGTACTGAGTGACTTTCACTTCACTATCCAATTGTCCTGCCTCTGTTTCTGAAACCACAAATAGGATCTCTTTTTTATGAGTTTGTTTATTTTTGAAGTATAATTGGCCTACAGTACAATGTTAGTTCCTAGAACATATTGGTGATTCAGTATTTTTATATATTACAAAATGTTCACCATGATAAGTCTAGTTACCATCTGCTGCCATACAAAGATATTGCATCATTAATGACTGTTCCCCATGCTGTGTATTTCATCCATGTGACTCATTTATTTGGTAACTTGAAGTCTGTGCCTCTTAATCCCACTCACATATTTGTGTCATCCATTCACTTCCCTCCCTCTCTGAGAGGGAAGGAACCCCTAGCAACCACCTGTTTGTTCTCTGTATCTATGTCTGTTTTCCAATTTGTTATATTTGCTCATTATTTTTTAGATTCCACATAGAAATGAAATCTTATGGTACTTTTTCTTTGCTTGGCTCATTTCACTTTGCACATCCTCTAGGTCTATCATGTTGTCACAAATGCCAAGATTTCATTCTTTGTGGCTGAGTAATATTCTTTATCCATTCATCTATTGATGGGCACTTAAACTACTTGCATATTTTGGCTCTTGTAAAAAATGTTGTAATGGACTTATAGGATGCATATTCTTTTCAGATTATTTTCACTTTCTTTGGGTAAAGGAGTCAGTGGAATGGCTGGTTTCTATGGTAGTTCTGTTTTTAATATTTCAAGGAAAATTATAGTATTTACTATAGTGACTGCTCCAATTTATATTCCCATGAATAGTGTATGAGGGCTCCCTTCTCTCCCATCCTTGCCAACGTTTATTATATGCTGGTTTTTTTCCAACATAGCCATTCTGACAGGTATGAGGTGATATCTCATTTGTGGTTTTGATTTGCATTTCCCTTAATAAGTAGTGCTATTGAACACATTTCATGTGCTTGTTG
>NW_017189730.1:0-34036 GCF_001704415.2 Capra hircus | reverse complement strand
GCCTTGCCCAGACTTGCCTTGCTTTTAGGCTGCCTCTCCAGGAAGGAGCAGGCAGCAGGAGCCTGGGAGTCGCCACTGGCGCCTTTCTTGCCTCAGCTCCAATCCTGCCTTGCCTTTGCACTTAGGTCCCAGTCCTCCTTAAGGAGAGCTTAGGGCTGGTGGGTTGCACACTGCCAAGGGCTCCAGCAGTGAGAATTCTGTCAGAGGGAAGGGAAGGGCAACTGCAGGGCTCCTCCAGCGGTTGCTTGGCCGCCCAGATTCAGCGCCACACGGAGAGCACCAGGCTCCCAGGGCCCCTGGCTGGGGTTTTCAGCCCCGCACACACGGAGGCTGATTCCTTGGGTGCCCAGAAAGTGTATGACAGACGTAGGTTCCCTAGCACTCTCCTCCCCAGCAGAGACATGTGCAGGTGTTTGGGGCCTGATCCTGCGTGTCTGGGTTCCTGCCCACAGCCCCAACTCAGGGGAAGCAGCCCCTGAGGCAAGACCTGCTGGAGGAGCCCTGCGCCCCCGCCTGATAGGCGAGTGCACAGCCAGCAGGGAAGCGAGCCTCCTCGGGGGAAGAGGAGGCAGCAAGTCCCCGTCAAGCTGAAATCCCTGCTTACACGAAGCTAAGTGCGACTCCAGTACGGCAGATCTCTAGCTCTGTTCAGAGGCCCGATCTGGCAGAGTTCCTGGCACCAAGATGCTCTGCCATAGGCGAGCCTTGCGCAGACTTGCCTTGCTTTAAGGCTCCCTCCCCAGGAAGGAGCAGGCTGTGTGAGGCTCGGAAACGCCACTGGCGCCTTCCTGGCTTCAGCTCTACCCCTGCCTTGCCTTTGCACTTAGGTCCCAAGCGTCCTTGAGGAGGGCTTAGGGGCTGGTGGGTTGCACACTGCCAAGGGCTCCAGCAGTGAAAGCTCTGTCAGAGGGAAGCGAAGGGCAACAGCAGGGCTCCTTCAGCGGTTCCTTGGCCGCCCAGACAAAGCTCCGCACGGAGAGCACCAGGTTCCAAGGGCCCCTGGCTGGGTTTTGCATCCCCACACTCCCAGAGGCTGACTCCGTGGGTGCCTAGAAAGTGTGTGAGAGACGTAGGTTCCCTAGCACTCTCCTCCCCAGCAGAGACATGTGCAGGTGGTTGGGGCCTTATCCTGCGTGTCTGGGTTCCCGCCCACAGCCTCAACTCAGGGAAGCAGCCCCTGAGGCAAGACCTGCTGGAGGAGCCCTGCGCGCCCGCCTGATAGGCGAGAGCACAGCCAGCAGTGTAGCGAGCCTCCTCGGGAGAAGAGGAGGCAGCCGAGCCCAGTCAAGAGGAAAGCCCTGCTTGCACGGAGCTAAGTGGGCCTCCAGTACGGCAGAGCTCTAGCTCTGCTCAGAGCCCCGATCTGGCAGAGTTTCTGGCGCGAGGCTGCTCGGCCGGGGCTCGCCTTGCCCAGACTTGCCTTGCTTTTAGGCTCCCTCCCCAGGAAGGAGCTGTCTGAGCGAGCCTGGGAGACGCCACTGGTGCCTTCCTTGCCTCAGCTCCAATCCTGCCTTGCCTTTGCACATAGGTGCCAGGCGTGGTTGGGGAGGGCTTAGGGGGTGGTGGGTTGCACACTGCCAAGGGCTTCAGCAGTGAGAGCTCTGTCAGAGGGAAGGGAAGGGCAACTGCAGGGCTCCTCCAGCGGTTTCTAGGCCGCCTAGAATCAGCGCCGCACCGAGAGCACCAGGCTCCCAGGGCCCCTGGCTGGGGTTTTCAGCCCCGCACACACGGAGGCTGATTCCTTGGGTGCCCAGAAAGTGTATGACAGACGTAGGTTCCCTAGCACTCTCCTCCCCAGCAGAGACATGTGCAGGTGTTGGGGCCTGATCCTGCGTGTCTGGGTTCCTGCCCACAGCCCCAACTCAGGGGAAGCAGCCCCTGAGGCAAGACCTGCTGGAGGAGCCCTGCGCCCCGCCTGATAGGCGAGTGCACAGCCAGCAGGGAAGCGAGCCTCCTCGGGGGAAGAGGAGGCAGCCCAGCCCCGTCAAGTTGAAAGCCCTGCTTGCACGGAGCTAAGTGCGCCTCCAGTACGGCAGAGCTCTAGCTCTGCTCAGAGCCCCGATCTGGCAGAGTTCCTGGCGCGAGGCTGCTCTGCCGGGGCTAGCCTTGCCCAGACTTGCCTTGCTTTTAGGCTGCCTCTCCAGGAAGGAGCAGGCAGCAGGAGCCTGGGAGTCGCCACTGGCGCCTTTCTTGCCTCAGCTCCAATCCTGCCTTGCCTTTGCACTTAGGTCCCAGTCCTCCTTAAGGAGAGCTTAGGGGCTGGTGGGTTGCACACTGCCAAGGGCTCCAGCAGTGAGAATTCTGTCAGAGGGAAGGGAAGGGCAACTGCAGGGCTCCTCCAGCGGTTGCTTGGCCGCCCAGATTCAGCGCCACACGGAGAGCACCAGGCTCCCAGGTCCCCTGGCTGGGGTTTTCAGCCCGCACACACGGAGGCTGATTCCTTGGGTGCCCAGAAAGTGTATGACAGACGTAGGTTCCCTAGCACTCTCCTCCCCAGCAGAGACATGTGCAGGTGTTTGGGGCCTGATCCTGCGTGTCTGGGTTCCTGCCCACAGCCCCAACTCAGGGGAAGCAGCCCCTGAGGCAAGACCTGCTGGAGGAGCCCTGCGCCCCGCCTGATAGGCGAGTGCACAGCCAGCAGGGAAGCGAGCCTCCTCGGGGGAAGAGGAGGCAGCAAGTCCCCGTCAAGCTGAAATCCCTGCTTACACGAAGCTAAGTGCGACTCCAGTACGGCAGATCTCTAGCTCTGTTCAGAGCCCGATCTGGCAGAGTTCCTGGCACCAAGATGCTCTGCCATAGGCGAGCCTTGCGCAGACTTGCCTTGCTTTAAGGCTCCCTCCCCAGGAAGGAGCAGGCTGTGTGAGGCTCGGAACGCCACTGGCGCCTTCCTGGCTTCAGCTCTACCCCTGCCTTGCCTTTGCACTTAGGTCCCAAGCGTCCTTGAGGAGGGCTTAGGGGCTGGTGGGTTGCACACTGCCAAGGGCTCCAGCAGTGAAAGCTCTGTCAGAGGGAAGGCGAAGGGCAACAGCAGGGCTCCTTCAGCGGTTCCTTGGCCGCCCAGACAAAGCTCCGCACGGAGAGCACCAGGTTCCAAGGGCCCCTGGCTGGGTTTTGCCCCACACACAGAGGCTGATTCCTTGGGTGCCAGAAAGTGTGTGACAGACGTAGGTTCCCTAGCACTCTCCTCCCCAGCAGAGACATGTGCAGGTGGTTGGGCCTGATCCTGCGTGTCTGGGTTCCTGCCCACAGCCCCAACTCAGGGGAAGCAGCCCTGAGGCAAGACCTGCTGGAGGAGCCCTGCGCCCGCCTGATAGGCGAGAGCACAGCCAGCAGGAAGCGAGCCTCCTCGGAAAGAGGAGGCAGCCGAGCCCGTCAAGAGAAAGCCCTGCTTGCACGGAGCTAAGTGGCCTCCAGTACGGCAGTCTCTAGCTCTGCTCAGAGCCCGATCTGCAGAGTTTCTGGCGCGAGGCTGCTGCCGGGGCTCGCCTTGCCAGACTTGCCTTGCTTTTAGGCTCCCTCCCCAGGAAGGAGCTGTCTGAGCGAGCCGGGAACGCCACTGGCGCCTTCCTTGCCTCAGCTCCAATCCTGCCTTGCCTTTGCACTTAGGTGCCAGCGTCCTTGGGAGGGCTTAGGGGGTGGTGGGTTGCACACTGCCAAGGGCTCCAGCAGTGAAAGCTCTGTCAGAGGGAAGCGAAGGGCAACAGCAGGGCTCCTTCAGCGGTTCCTTGGCCGCCCAGACAAAGCTCCGCACGGAGAGCACCAGGTTCCCAGGCCCCTGGCTGGGTTTTGCATCCCCACACTCCCAGAGGCTGACTCCGTGGGTGCCTAGAAAGTGTGTGAGAGACGTAGGTTCCCTAGCACTCTCCTCCCCAGCAGAGACATGTGCAGGTGGTTGGGGCCTTATCCTGCGTGTCTGGGTTCCCGCCCACAGCCTCAACTCAGGGGAAGCAGCCCCTGAGGCAAGACCTGCTGGAGGAGCCCTGCGCCGCCCGCCTGATAGGCGAGAGCACAGCCAGCAGGTAGCGAGCCTCCTCGGGAGAAGAGGAGGCAGCCGAGCCCAGTCAAGAGGAAAGCCCTGCTTGCACGGAGCTAAGTGCGCCTCCAGTACGGCAGAGCTCTAGCTCTGCTCAGAGCCCCGATCTGGCAGAGTTTCTGGCGCGAGGCTGCTCGGCCGGGGGCTCGCCTTGCCCAGACTTGCCTTGCTTTTAGGCTCCCTCCCAGGAAGGAGCTGTCTGAGCGAGCCTGGGAGACGCCACTGGTGCCTTCCTTGCCTCAGCTCCAATCCTGCCTTGCCTTTGCACATAGGTGCCAGGCTCGTTGGGAGGCTTAGGGGGTGGTGGGTTGCACACTGCCAAGGGCTTCAGCAGTGAGAGCTCTGTCAGAGGGAAGGGAAGGGCAACTGCAGGGCTCCTCCAGCGGTTTCTAGGCCGCCTAGAATCAGCGCCCGCACCGAGAGCACCAGGCTCCCAGGGCCCCTGGCTGGGGTTTTCAGCCCCGCACACACGGAGGCTGATTCCTTGGGTGCCCAGAAAGTGTATGACAGACGTAGGTTCCCTAGCACTCTCCTCCCAGCAGAGACATGTGCAGGTGTTTGGGGCCTGATCCTGCGTGTCTGGGTTCCTGCCCACAGCCCCAACTCAGGGGAAGCAGCCCTGAGGCAAGACCTGCTGGAGGAGGCCCTGCGCCCGCCGCCTGATAGGCGAGTGCACAGCCAGCAGGGAAGCGAGCCTCCTCGGGGGAAGAGGAGGCAGCCCAGCCCCGTCAAGTTGAAAGCCCTGCTTGCACGGAGCTAAGTGCGCCTCCAGTACGGCAGAGCTCTAGCTCTGCTCAGAGCCCCGATCTGGCAGAGTTCCTGGCGCGAGGCTGCTCTGGCCGGGGGCTAGCCTTGCCCAGACTTGCCTTGCTTTTAGGCTGCCTCTCCAGGAAGGAGCAGGCAGCAGGAGCGCTGGGAAGTCGCCACTGGGCGCCTTTCTTGCCTCAGCTTCCAATCCTGCCTTGCCTTTGCACTTAGGTCCCAAGTCCGTCCTTAGGAGAGCTTAGGGGCTGGTGGGTTGCACACTGCCAAGGGCTCCAGCAGTTGAAAGCTCTGTCAGAGGGGAAGCGAAGGGCAACATGCAGGGCTCCTCCAGCGGTTCCTTGGCCGCCCAGACAAAGCTCCGCACGGAGAGCACCAGGTTCCAGGGCCCTGGCTGGGGTTTTGCATCCCCACACTCCCAGGAGGCTGACTTCCTTGGGTGCCTAGAAAGTGTGTGAGAGACGTAGGTCCCTAGCACTCTCCTCCCCAGCAGAGACATTGTGCAGGTGGTTGGGCCTTGATCCTGCGTGTCTGGGTTCCCTGCCCACAGCCCCAACTCAGGGGAAGCAGCCCCTGAGGCAAGACCTGCTGGAGAGCCCTGCGCGCCCGCCTGATAGGCGAGAGCACAGCCAGCAGGGAAGCGAGCCTCCTCGGGAGAAGAGGAGGCAGCCGAGCCCGTCAAGCAGGAAAGCCCTGCTTGCACGGAGCTAAGTGGCGCCTCCAGTTACGGCAGAGCTCTAGCTCTGCTTCAGAGGCCCCGATCTGGCAGAGTTTCTGGCGCGCAGACTGCTCTGCCGTGGGCTGCGCCTTGCCGCAGACTTGCCTTGCTTTAGGCTCCCTCCCCAGGAAGGCAGCTGTGTGAGGAGCCTCGGGAAACGCCACTGGTGCCTTCCCTGGCTCAGCTCCAATCCCTGCCTTGCCTTTGCACTTAGGTGCCAGCGTCTGTGGGGAGGGCTTAGGGGCTGGTGGGTTGCACACTGCCAAGGGCTTCCAGCAGTGAGAGCTCTGTCAGAGGGAAGCGAAGGGCAACTGCAGGGCTCCTTCCAGCGGTTTCTTAGGCCGCCCTAGAATCAGCTCCGCACCGGAGAGCACCAGGCTTCCAGGGCCCCTGGCTGGGGTTTTCAGCCCCGCACACACCGGAGGCTGATCTCCGTTGGGTGCCCAGAAAGTGTATGACAGACGTAGGTTCCCTAGCACTCTCCTCCCCAGCAGAGACATGTGCAGGTGGTTGGGGCCTGATCCTGCGTGTCTGGGTTCCTGCCCACAGCCCCAACTCAGGGGAAGCAGCCCCTGAGGCAAGACCTGCTGGAGGAGCCCTGCGCCCCCGCCTGATAGGCGAGTGCACAGCCAGCAGGGAAGCGAGCCTCCTCGGGGAAGAGGAGGCAGCCCAGCCCCGTCAAGTGGAAAGCCTGCTTGCACGGAGCTAAGTGCGGCCTCCAGTACGGCAGAGCTCTAGCTCTGCTCAGAGCCCCGATCTGGCAGAGTTCCTGGCGCGAGGCTGCTCTGGCCGGGGGCTAGCCTTGCCCAGACTTGCCTTGCTTTTAGGCTGCCTCTCCAGGAAGGAGCAGGCAGCAGGAGCCTGGGAGTCGCCACTGGCGCCTTTCTTGCCTCAGCTCCAATCCTGCCTTGCCTTTGCACTTAGGTCCCAGTCCTCCTTAAGGAGAGCTTAGGGGCTGGTGGGTTGCACACTGCCAAGGGCTCCAGCAGTGAGAATTCTGTCAGAGGGAAGGGAAGGGCAACTGCAGGGCTCCTCCAGCGGTTGCTTGGCCGCCCAGATTCAGCGCCACACGGAGAGCACCAGGCTCCCAGGCCCCTGGCTGGGGTTTTCAGCCCCGCACACACGGAGGCTGATTCCTTGGGTGGCCCAGAAAGTGTATGACAGACGTAGGTTCCCTAGCACTCTCCTCCCCAGCAGAGACATGTGCAGGTGTTTGGGGCCTGATCCTGCGTGTCTGGGTTCCTGCCCACAGCCCCAACTCAGGGGAAGCAGCCCCTGAGGCAAGACCTGCTGGAGGAGCCCTGCGCCCCCGCCTGATAGGCGAGTGCACAGCCAGCAGGGAAGCGAGCCTCCTCGGGGAAGAGGAGGCAGCAAGTCCCCGTCAAGCTGAAATCCCTGCTTACACGAAGCTAAGTGCGACTCCCATACGGCAGATCTCTAGCTCTGTTCAGAGGCCCGATCTGGCAGAGTTCCTGGCACCAAGATGCTCTGCCATAGGCGAGCCTTGCGCAGACTTGCCTTGCTTTAAGGCTCCCTCCCCAGGAAGGAGCAGGCTGTGTGAGGCTCGGAAACGCCACTGGCGCCTTCCTGGCTTCAGCTCTACCCCTGCCTTGCCTTTGCACTTAGGTCCCAAGCGTCCTTGAGGAGGGCTTAGGGGCTGGTGGGTTGCACACTGCCAAGGGCTCCAGCAGTGAAAGCTCTGTCAGAGGGAAGCGAAGGGCAACAGCAGGGCTCCTTCAGCGGTTCCTTGGCCGCCCAGACAAAGCTCCGCACGGAGAGCACCAGGTTCCAAGGGCCCCTGGCTGGGTTTTGCATCCCCACACTCCCAGAGGCTGACTCCGTGGGTGCCTAGAAAGTGTGTGAGAGACGTAGGTTCCCTAGCACTCTCCTCCCCAGCAGAGACATGTGCAGGTGGTTGGGGCCTTATCCTGCGTGTCTGGGTTCCCGCCCACAGCCTCAACTCAGGGGAAGCAGCCCCTGAGGCAAGACCTGCTGGAGGAGCCCTGCGCGCCCGCCTGATAGGCGAGAGCACAGCCAGCAGTGTAGCGAGCCTCCTCGGGAGAAGAGGAGGCAGCCGAGCCCAGTCAAGAGGAAAGCCCTGCTTGCACGGAGCTAAGTGGGCCTCCAGTACGGCAGAGCTCTAGCTCTGCTCAGAGCCCCGATCTGGCAGAGTTTCTGGCGCGAGGCTGCTCGGCCGGGGGCTCGCCTTGCCCAGACTTGCCTTGCTTTTAGGCTGCCCTCCCCAGGAAGGAGCTGTCTGAGCGAGCCTGGGAGACGCCACTGGTGCCTTCCTTGCCTCAGCTCCAATCCTGCCTTGCCTTTGCACATAGGTGCCCAGGCGTCGTTGGGGAGGGCTTAGGGGGTGGTGGGTTGCACACTGCCAAGGGCTTCAGCAGTGAGAGCTCTGTCAGAGGGAAGGGAAGGGCAACTGCAGGGCTCCTCCAGCGGTTTCTAGGCCGCCCTAGAATCAGCGCCGCACCGGAGAGCACCAGGCTCCCAGGGCCCCTGGCTGGGGTTTTCAGCCCCGCACACACGGAGGCTGATTCCTTGGGTGCCCAGAAAGTGTATGACAGACGTAGGTTCCCTAGCACTCTCCTCCCCAGCAGAGACATGTGCAGGTGGTTGGGGCCTGATCCTGCGTGTCTGGGTTCCTGCCCACAGCCCCAACTCAGGGGAAGCAGCCCCTGAGGCAAGACCTGCTGGAGGAGCCCTGCGCCCCCGCCTGATAGGCGAGTGCACAGCCAGCAGGGAAGCGAGCCTCCTCGGGGGAAGAGGAGGCAGCCCAGCCCCGTCAAGTTGAAAGCCCTGCTTGCACGGAGCTAAGTGCGCCTCCAGTACGGCAGAGCTCTAGCTCTGCTCAGAGCCCCGATCTGGCAGAGTTCCTGGCGCGAGGCTGCTCTGCCGGGGGCTAGCCTTGCCCAGACTTGCCTTGCTTTTAGGCTGCCTCTCCAGGAAGGAGCAGGCAGCAGGAGCCTGGGAGTCGCCACTGGCGCCTTTCTTGCCTCAGCTCCAATCCTGCCTTGCCTTTGCACTTAGGTCCCAGTCCTCCTTAAGGAGAGCTTAGGGGCTGGTGGGTTGCACACTGCCAAGGGCTCCAGCAGTGAGAATTCTGTCAGAGGGAAGGGAAGGGCAACTGCAGGGCTCCTCCAGCGGTTGCTTGGCCGCCCAGATTCAGCGCCACACGGAGAGCACCAGGCTCCCAGGGCCCCTGGCTGGGGTTTTCAGCCCCGCACACACGGAGGCTGATTCCTTGGGTGCCCAGAAAGTGTATGACAGACGTAGGTTCCCTAGCACTCTCCTCCCCAGCAGAGACATGTGCAGGTGTTTGGGGCCTGATCCTGCGTGTCTGGGTTCCTGCCCACAGCCCCAACTCAGGGGAAGCAGCCCCTGAGGCAAGACCTGCTGGAGGAGCCCTGCGCCCCCGCCTGATAGGCGAGTGCACAGCCAGCAGGGAAGCGAGCCTCCTCGGGGGAAGAGGAGGCAGCCCAGCCCCGTCAAGTTGAAAGCCCTGCTTGCACGAAGCTAAGTGCGACTCCAGTACGGCAGATCTCTAGCTCTGTTCAGAGGCCCGATCTGGCAGAGTTCCTGGCGACCGAAGATGCTCTGCCATAGGCTGAGCCTTGCCGCAGACTTGCCTTGCTTTTAAGGCTCCCTCCCCAGGAAGGAGCAGGCTGTGTGAGGCTCGGAAACGCCACTGGCGCCTTCCTGGCTTCAGCTCTACCCTGCCTTGCCTTTGCACTTAGGTCCCAAGCGTCCTTGAGGAGGGCTTAGGGGCTGGTGGGTTGCACACTGCCAAGGGCTCCAGCAGTGAAAGCTCTGTCAGAGGGAAGCGAAGGGCAACAGCAGGGCTCCTTCAGCGGTTCCTTGGCCGCCCAGACAAAGCTCCGCACGGAGAGCACCAGGTTCCAAGGGCCCCTGGCTGGGTTTTGCATCCCCACACTCCCAGAGGCTGACTCCGTGGGTGCCTAGAAAGTGTGTGAGAGACGTAGGTTCCCTAGCACTCTCCTCCCCAGCAGAGACATGTGCAGGTGGTTGGGGCCTTGATCCTGCGTGTCTGGGTTCCCGCCCACAGCCTCAACTCAGGGGAAGCAGCCCCTGAGGCAAGACCTGCTGGAGGAGCCCTGCGCGCCCCCGCCTGATAGGCGAGAGCACAGCCAGCAGTGTAGCGAGCCTCCTCGGGAGAAGAGGAGGCAGCCGAGCCCAGTCAAGAGGAAAGCCCTGCTTGCACGGAGCTAAGTGGCGCCTCCAGTACGGCAGAGCTCTAGCTCTGCTCAGAGCCCCGATCTGGCAGAGTTTCCTGGCGCGAGGCTGCTCGGCCGGGGCTCGCCTTGCCCAGACTTGCCTTGCTTTTAGGCTCCCTCCCCAGGAAGGAGCTGTCTGAGCGAGCCTGGGAGACGCCACTGGTGCCTTCCTTGCCTCAGCTCCAATCCTGCCTTGCCTTTGCACATTAGGTGCCCAGGCGTCGTTGGGAGGGCTTAGGGGTGGTGGGTTGCACACTGCCAAGGGCTTCAGCAGTGAGAGCTCTGTCAGAGGGAAGGGAAGGGCAACTGCAGGGCTCCTCCAGCGGTTCTAGGCCGCCTAGAATAGGAATTCAGCGCCGCCATCCACGGAGAGCACCAGGCTCCCCAGGGCCCCTGGCTGGGGTTTTCAGCCTCACGCGACAACACCCAGGAGGCTGATTCCACTTGGGCTGGCGTGTTGACACGGGCTGATTCCTGGGTGCCCAGAAAGTGTATGACAGACGTAGGTTCCCTAGCACTCTCCTCCCCAGCAGAGACATGTGCAGGTGGTTGGGGCCTGATCCTGCGTGTCTGGGTTCCTGCCCACAGCCCCAACTCAGGGGAAGCAGCCCCTGAGGCAAGACCTGCTGGAGGAGCCCTGCGCCCCCGCCTGATAGGCGAGTGCACAGCCAGCAGGGAAGCGAGCCTCCTCGGGGGAAGAGGAGGCAGCCCAGCCCCGTCAAGTTGAAAGCCCTGCTTGCACGGAGCTAAGTGCGCCTCCAGTACGGCAGAGCTCTAGCTCTGCTCAGAGCCCCGATCTGGCAGAGTTCCTGGCGCGAGGCTGCTCTGCCGGGGGCTAGCCTTGCCCAGACTTGCCTTGCTTTTAGGCTGCCTCTCCAGGAAGGAGCAGGCAGCAGGAGCCTGGGAGTCGCCACTGGCGCCTTTCTTGCCTCAGCTCCAATCCTGCCTTGCCTTTGCACTTAGGTCCCAGTCCTCCTTAAGGAGAGCTTAGGGGCTGGTGGGTTGCACACTGCCAAGGGCTCCAGCAGTGAGAATTCTGTCAGAGGGAAGGGAAGGGCAACTGCAGGGCTCCTCCAGCGGTTGCTTGGCCGCCCAGATTCAGCGCCACACGGAGAGCACCAGGCTCCCAGGTCCCCTGGCTGGGGTTTTCAGCCCCGCACACACGGAGGCTGATTCCTTGGGTGCCCAGAAAGTGTATGACAGACGTAGGTTCCCTAGCACTCTCCTCCCCAGCAGAGACATGTGCAGGTGTTTGGGGCCTGATCCTGCGTGTCTGGGTTCCTGCCCACAGCCCCAACTCAGGGGAAGCAGCCCCTGAGGCAAGACCTGCTGGAGGAGCCCTGCGCCCCCGCCTGATAGGCGAGTGCACAGCCAGCAGGGAAGCGAGCCTCCTCGGGGGAAGAGGAGGCAGCAAGTCCCCGTCAAGCTGAAATCCCTGCTTACACGAAGCTAAGTGCGACTCCAGTACGGCAGATCTCTAGCTCTGTTCAGAGGCCCGATCTGGCAGAGTTCCTGGCACCAAGATGCTCTGCCATAGGCGAGCCTTGCGCAGACTTGCCTTGCTTTAAGGCTCCCTCCCCAGGAAGGAGCAGGCTGTGTGAGGCTCGGAAACGCCACTGGCGCCTTCCTGGCTTCAGCTCTACCCCTGCCTTGCCTTTGCACTTAGGTCCCAAGCGTCCTTGAGGAGGGCTTAGGGGCTGGTGGGTTGCACACTGCCAAGGGCTCCAGCAGTGAAAGCTCTGTCAGAGGGAAGCGAAGGGCAACAGCAGGGCTCCTTCAGCGGTTCCTTGGCCGCCCAGACAAAGCTCCGCACGGAGAGCACCAGGTTCCAAGGGCCCCTGGCTGGGTTTTGCATCCCCACACTCCCAGAGGCTGACTCCGTGGGTGCCTAGAAAGTGTGTGAGAGACGTAGGTTCCCTAGCACTCTCCTCCCCAGCAGAGACATGTGCAGGTGGTTGGGGCCTTATCCTGCGTGTCTGGGTTCCCGCCCACAGCCTCAACTCAGGGGAAGCAGCCCCTGAGGCAAGACCTGCTGGAGGAGCCCTGCGCGCCCGCCTGATAGGCGAGAGCACAGCCAGCAGTGTAGCGAGCCTCCTCGGGAGAAGAGGAGGCAGCCGAGCCCAGTCAAGAGGAAAGCCCTGCTTGCACGGAGCTAAGTGGGCCTCCAGTACGGCAGAGCTCTAGCTCTGCTCAGAGCCCCGATCTGGCAGAGTTTCTGGCGCGAGGCTGCTCGGCCGGGGGCTCGCCTTGCCCAGACTTGCCTTGCTTTTAGGCTCCCTCCCCAGGAAGGAGCTGTCTGAGCGAGCCTGGGAGACGCCACTGGTGCCTTCCTTGCCTCAGCTCCAATCCTGCCTTGCCTTTGCACATAGGTGCCAGGCGTCGTTGGGGAGGGCTTAGGGGGTGGTGGGTTGCACACTGCCAAGGGCTTCAGCAGTGAGAGCTCTGTCAGAGGGAAGGGAAGGGCAACTGCAGGGCTCCTCCAGCGGTTTCTAGGCCGCCTAGAATCAGCGCCGCACCGAGAGCACCAGGCTCCCAGGGCCCCTGGCTGGGGTTTTCAGCCCCGCACACACGGAGGCTGATTCCTTGGGTGCCCAGAAAGTGTATGACAGACGTAGGTTCCCTAGCACTCTCCTCCCCAGCAGAGACATGTGCAGGTGTTTGGGGCCTGATCCTGCGTGTCTGGGTTCCTGCCCACAGCCCCAACTCAGGGGAAGCAGCCCCTGAGGCAAGACCTGCTGGAGGAGCCCTGCGCCCCCGCCTGATAGGCGAGTGCACAGCCAGCAGGGAAGCGAGCCTCCTCGGGGGAAGAGGAGGCAGCCCAGCCCCGTCAAGTTGAAAGCCCTGCTTGCACGGAGCTAAGTGCGCCTCCAGTACGGCAGAGCTCTAGCTCTGCTCAGAGCCCCGATCTGGCAGAGTTCCTGGCGCGAGGCTGCTCTGCCGGGGGCTAGCCTTGCCCAGACTTGCCTTGCTTTTAGGCTGCCTCTCCAGGAAGGAGCAGGCAGCAGGAGCCTGGGAGTCGCCACTGGCGCCTTTCTTGCCTCAGCTCCAATCCTGCCTTGCCTTTGCACTTAGGTCCCAGTCCTCCTTAAGGAGAGCTTAGGGGCTGGTGGGTTGCACACTGCCAAGGGCTCCAGCAGTGAGAATTCTGTCAGAGGGAAGGGAAGGGCAACTGCAGGGCTCCTCCAGCGGTTGCTTGGCCGCCCAGATTCAGCGCCACACGGAGAGCACCAGGCTCCCAGGTCCCCTGGCTGGGGTTTTCAGCCCCGCACACACGGAGGCTGATTCCTTGGGTGCCCAGAAAGTGTATGACAGACGTAGGTTCCCTAGCACTCTCCTCCCCAGCAGAGACATGTGCAGGTGTTTGGGGCCTGATCCTGCGTGTCTGGGTTCCTGCCCACAGCCCCAACTCAGGGGAAGCAGCCCCTGAGGCAAGACCTGCTGGAGGAGCCCTGCGCCCCCGCCTGATAGGCGAGTGCACAGCCAGCAGGGAAGCGAGCCTCCTCGGGGGAAGAGGAGGCAGCAAGTCCCCGTCAAGCTGAAATCCCTGCTTACACGAAGCTAAGTGCGACTCCAGTACGGCAGATCTCTAGCTCTGTTCAGAGGCCCGATCTGGCAGAGTTCCTGGCACCAAGATGCTCTGCCATAGGCGAGCCTTGCGCAGACTTGCCTTGCTTTAAGGCTCCCTCCCCAGGAAGGAGCAGGCTGTGTGAGGCTCGGAAACGCCACTGGCGCCTTCCTGGCTTCAGCTCTACCCCTGCCTTGCCTTTGCACTTAGGTCCCAAGCGTCCTTGAGGAGGGCTTAGGGGCTGGTGGGTTGCACACTGCCAAGGGCTCCAGCAGTGAAAGCTCTGTCAGAGGGAAGCGAAGGGCAACAGCAGGGCTCCTTCAGCGGTTCCTTGGCCGCCCAGACAAAGCTCCGCACGGAGAGCACCAGGTTCCAAGGGCCCCTGGCTGGGTTTTGCATCCCCACACTCCCAGAGGCTGACTCCGTGGGTGCCTAGAAAGTGTGTGAGAGACGTAGGTTCCCTAGCACTCTCCTCCCCAGCAGAGACATGTGCAGGTGGTTGGGGCCTTATCCTGCGTGTCTGGGTTCCCGCCCACAGCCTCAACTCAGGGGAAGCAGCCCCTGAGGCAAGACCTGCTGGAGGAGCCCTGCGCGCCCGCCTGATAGGCGAGAGCACAGCCAGCAGTGTAGCGAGCCTCCTCGGGAGAAGAGGAGGCAGCCGAGCCCAGTCAAGAGGAAAGCCCTGCTTGCACGGAGCTAAGTGGGCCTCCAGTACGGCAGAGCTCTAGCTCTGCTCAGAGCCCCGATCTGGCAGAGTTTCTGGCGCGAGGCTGCTCGGCCGGGGGCTCGCCTTGCCCAGACTTGCCTTGCTTTTAGGCTCCCTCCCCAGGAAGGAGCTGTCTGAGCGAGCCTGGGAGACGCCACTGGTGCCTTCCTTGCCTCAGCTCCAATCCTGCCTTGCCTTTGCACATAGGTGCCAGGCGTCGTTGGGGAGGGCTTAGGGGGTGGTGGGTTGCACACTGCCAAGGGCTTCAGCAGTGAGAGCTCTGTCAGAGGGAAGGGAAGGGCAACTGCAGGGCTCCTCCAGCGGTTTCTAGGCCGCCTAGAATCAGCGCCGCACCGAGAGCACCAGGCTCCCAGGGCCCCTGGCTGGGGTTTTCAGCCCCGCACACACGGAGGCTGATTCCTTGGGTGCCCAGAAAGTGTATGACAGACGTAGGTTCCCTAGCACTCTCCTCCCCAGCAGAGACATGTGCAGGTGGTTGGGGCCTGATCCTGCGTGTCTGGGTTCCTGCCCACAGCCCCAACTCAGGGGAAGCAGCCCCTGAGGCAAGACCTGCTGGAGGAGCCCTGCGCCCCCGCCTGATAGGCGAGTGCACAGCCAGCAGGGAAGCGAGCCTCCTCGGGGGAAGAGGAGGCAGCCCAGCCCCGTCAAGTTGAAAGCCCTGCTTGCACGGAGCTAAGTGCGCCTCCAGTACGGCAGAGCTCTAGCTCTGCTCAGAGCCCCGATCTGGCAGAGTTCCTGGCGCGAGGCTGCTCTGCCGGGGGCTAGCCTTGCCCAGACTTGCCTTGCTTTTAGGCTGCCTCTCCAGGAAGGAGCAGGCAGCAGGAGCCTGGGAGTCGCCACTGGCGCCTTTCTTGCCTCAGCTCCAATCCTGCCTTGCCTTTGCACTTAGGTCCCAGTCCTCCTTAAGGAGAGCTTAGGGGCTGGTGGGTTGCACACTGCCAAGGGCTCCAGCAGTGAGAATTCTGTCAGAGGGAAGGGAAGGGCAACTGCAGGGCTCCTCCAGCGGTTGCTTGGCCGCCCAGATTCAGCGCCACACGGAGAGCACCAGGCTCCCAGGTCCCCTGGCTGGGGTTTTCAGCCCCGCACACACGGAGGCTGATTCCTTGGGTGCCCAGAAAGTGTATGACAGACGTAGGTTCCCTAGCACTCTCCTCCCCAGCAGAGACATGTGCAGGTGTTTGGGGCCTGATCCTGCGTGTCTGGGTTCCTGCCCACAGCCCCAACTCAGGGGAAGCAGCCCCTGAGGCAAGACCTGCTGGAGGAGCCCTGCGCCCCCGCCTGATAGGCGAGTGCACAGCCAGCAGGGAAGCGAGCCTCCTCGGGGGAAGAGGAGGCAGCAAGTCCCCGTCAAGCTGAAATCCCTGCTTACACGAAGCTAAGTGCGACTCCAGTACGGCAGATCTCTAGCTCTGTTCAGAGGCCCGATCTGGCAGAGTTCCTGGCACCAAGATGCTCTGCCATAGGCGAGCCTTGCGCAGACTTGCCTTGCTTTAAGGCTCCCTCCCCAGGAAGGAGCAGGCTGTGTGAGGCTCGGAAACGCCACTGGCGCCTTCCTGGCTTCAGCTCTACCCCTGCCTTGCCTTTGCACTTAGGTCCCAAGCGTCCTTGAGGAGGGCTTAGGGGCTGGTGGGTTGCACACTGCCAAGGGCTCCAGCAGTGAAAGCTCTGTCAGAGGGAAGCGAAGGGCAACAGCAGGGCTCCTTCAGCGGTTCCTTGGCCGCCCAGACAAAGCTCCGCACGGAGAGCACCAGGTTCCAAGGGCCCCTGGCTGGGTTTTGCATCCCCACACTCCCAGAGGCTGACTCCGTGGGTGCCTAGAAAGTGTGTGAGAGACGTAGGTTCCCTAGCACTCTCCTCCCCAGCAGAGACATGTGCAGGTGGTTGGGGCCTTATCCTGCGTGTCTGGGTTCCCGCCCACAGCCTCAACTCAGGGGAAGCAGCCCCTGAGGCAAGACCTGCTGGAGGAGCCCTGCGCGCCCGCCTGATAGGCGAGAGCACAGCCAGCAGTGTAGCGAGCCTCCTCGGGAGAAGAGGAGGCAGCCGAGCCCAGTCAAGAGGAAAGCCCTGCTTGCACGGAGCTAAGTGGGCCTCCAGTACGGCAGAGCTCTAGCTCTGCTCAGAGCCCCGATCTGGCAGAGTTTCTGGCGCGAGGCTGCTCGGCCGGGGGCTCGCCTTGCCCAGACTTGCCTTGCTTTTAGGCTCCCTCCCCAGGAAGGAGCTGTCTGAGCGAGCCTGGGAGACGCCACTGGTGCCTTCCTTGCCTCAGCTCCAATCCTGCCTTGCCTTTGCACATAGGTGCCAGGCGTCGTTGGGGAGGGCTTAGGGGGTGGTGGGTTGCACACTGCCAAGGGCTTCAGCAGTGAGAGCTCTGTCAGAGGGAAGGGAAGGGCAACTGCAGGGCTCCTCCAGCGGTTTCTAGGCCGCCTAGAATCAGCGCCGCACCGAGAGCACCAGGCTCCCAGGGCCCCTGGCTGGGGTTTTCAGCCCCGCACACACGGAGGCTGATTCCTTGGGTGCCCAGAAAGTGTATGACAGACGTAGGTTCCCTAGCACTCTCCTCCCCAGCAGAGACATGTGCAGGTGTTGGGGCCTGATCCTGCGTGTCTGGGTTCCTGCCCACAGCCCCAACTCAGGGGAAGCAGCCCCTGAGGCAAGACCTGCTGGAGGAGCCCTGCGCCCCCGCCTGATAGGCGAGTGCACAGCCAGCAGGGAAGCGAGCCTCCTCGGGGGAAGAGGAGGCAGCCCAGCCCCGTCAAGTTGAAAGCCCTGCTTGCACGGAGCTAAGTGCGCCTCCAGTACGGCAGAGCTCTAGCTCTGCTCAGAGCCCCGATCTGGCAGAGTTCCTGGCGCGAGGCTGCTCTGCCGGGGGCTAGCCTTGCCCAGACTTGCCTTGCTTTTAGGCTGCCTCTCCAGGAAGGAGCAGGCAGCAGGAGCCTGGGAGTCGCCACTGGCGCCTTTCTTGCCTCAGCTCCAATCCTGCCTTGCCTTTGCACTTAGGTCCCAGTCCTCCTTAAGGAGAGCTTAGGGGCTGGTGGGTTGCACACTGCCAAGGGCTCCAGCAGTGAGAATTCTGTCAGAGGGAAGGGAAGGGCAACTGCAGGGCTCCTCCAGCGGTTGCTTGGCCGCCCAGATTCAGCGCCACACGGAGAGCACCAGGCTCCCAGGTCCCCTGGCTGGGGTTTTCAGCCCCGCACACACGGAGGCTGATTCCTTGGGTGCCCAGAAAGTGTATGACAGACGTAGGTTCCCTAGCACTCTCCTCCCCAGCAGAGACATGTGCAGGTGTTTGGGGCCTGATCCTGCGTGTCTGGGTTCCTGCCCACAGCCCCAACTCAGGGGAAGCAGCCCCTGAGGCAAGACCTGCTGGAGGAGCCCTGCGCCCCCGCCTGATAGGCGAGTGCACAGCCAGCAGGGAAGCGAGCCTCCTCGGGGGAAGAGGAGGCAGCAAGTCCCCGTCAAGCTGAAATCCCTGCTTACACGAAGCTAAGTGCGACTCCAGTACGGCAGATCTCTAGCTCTGTTCAGAGGCCCGATCTGGCAGAGTTCCTGGCACCAAGATGCTCTGCCATAGGCGAGCCTTGCGCAGACTTGCCTTGCTTTAAGGCTCCCTCCCCAGGAAGGAGCAGGCTGTGTGAGGCTCGGAAACGCCACTGGCGCCTTCCTGGCTTCAGCTCTACCCCTGCCTTGCCTTTGCACTTAGGTCCCAAGCGTCCTTGAGGAGGGCTTAGGGGCTGGTGGGTTGCACACTGCCAAGGGCTCCAGCAGTGAAAGCTCTGTCAGAGGGAAGCGAAGGGCAACAGCAGGGCTCCTTCAGCGGTTCCTTGGCCGCCCAGACAAAGCTCCGCACGGAGAGCACCAGGTTCCAAGGGCCCCTGGCTGGGTTTTGCATCCCCACACTCCCAGAGGCTGACTCCGTGGGTGCCTAGAAAGTGTGTGAGAGACGTAGGTTCCCTAGCACTCTCCTCCCCAGCAGAGACATGTGCAGGTGGTTGGGGCCTTATCCTGCGTGTCTGGGTTCCCGCCCACAGCCTCAACTCAGGGGAAGCAGCCCCTGAGGCAAGACCTGCTGGAGGAGCCCTGCGCGCCCGCCTGATAGGCGAGAGCACAGCCAGCAGTGTAGCGAGCCTCCTCGGGAGAAGAGGAGGCAGCCGAGCCCAGTCAAGAGGAAAGCCCTGCTTGCACGGAGCTAAGTGCGCCTCCAGTACGGCAGAGCTCTAGCTCTGCTCAGAGCCCCGATCTGGCAGAGTTTCTGGCGCGAGGCTGCTCGGCCGGGGGCTCGCCTTGCCCAGACTTGCCTTGCTTTTAGGCTCCCTCCCCAGGAAGGAGCTGTCTGAGCGAGCCTGGGAGACGCCACTGGTGCCTTCCTTGCCTCAGCTCCAATCCTGCCTTGCCTTTGCACATAGGTGCCAGGCGTCGTTGGGGAGGGCTTAGGGGGTGGTGGGTTGCACACTGCCAAGGGCTTCAGCAGTGAGAGCTCTGTCAGAGGGAAGGGAAGGGCAACTGCAGGGCTCCTCCAGCGGTTTCTAGGCCGCCTAGAATCAGCGCCGCACCGAGAGCACCAGGCTCCCAGGGCCCCTGGCTGGGGTTTTCAGCCCCGCACACACGGAGGCTGATTCCTTGGGTGCCCAGAAAGTGTATGACAGACGTAGGTTCCCTAGCACTCTCCTCCCCAGCAGAGACATGTGCAGGTGGTTGGGGCCTGATCCTGCGTGTCTGGGTTCCTGCCCACAGCCCCAACTCAGGGGAAGCAGCCCCTGAGGCAAGACCTGCTGGAGGAGCCCTGCGCCCCCGCCTGATAGGCGAGTGCACAGCCAGCAGGGAAGCGAGCCTCCTCGGGGGAAGAGGAGGCAGCCCAGCCCCGTCAAGTTGAAAGCCCTGCTTGCACGGAGCTAAGTGCGCCTCCAGTACGGCAGAGCTCTAGCTCTGCTCAGAGCCCCGATCTGGCAGAGTTCCTGGCGCGAGGCTGCTCTGCCGGGGGCTAGCCTTGCCCAGACTTGCCTTGCTTTTAGGCTGCCTCTCCAGGAAGGAGCAGGCAGCAGGAGCCTGGGAGTCGCCACTGGCGCCTTTCTTGCCTCAGCTCCAATCCTGCCTTGCCTTTGCACTTAGGTCCCAGTCCTCCTTAAGGAGAGCTTAGGGGCTGGTGGGTTGCACACTGCCAAGGGCTCCAGCAGTGAGAATTCTGTCAGAGGGAAGGGAAGGGCAACTGCAGGGCTCCTCCAGCGGTTGCTTGGCCGCCCAGATTCAGCGCCACACGGAGAGCACCAGGCTCCCAGGTCCCCTGGCTGGGGTTTTCAGCCCCGCACACACGGAGGCTGATTCCTTGGGTGCCCAGAAAGTGTATGACAGACGTAGGTTCCCTAGCACTCTCCTCCCCAGCAGAGACATGTGCAGGTGTTTGGGGCCTGATCCTGCGTGTCTGGGTTCCTGCCCACAGCCCCAACTCAGGGGAAGCAGCCCCTGAGGCAAGACCTGCTGGAGGAGCCCTGCGCCCCCGCCTGATAGGCGAGTGCACAGCCAGCAGGGAAGCGAGCCTCCTCGGGGGAAGAGGAGGCAGCAAGTCCCCGTCAAGCTGAAATCCCTGCTTACACGAAGCTAAGTGCGACTCCAGTACGGCAGATCTCTAGCTCTGTTCAGAGGCCCGATCTGGCAGAGTTCCTGGCACCAAGATGCTCTGCCATAGGCGAGCCTTGCGCAGACTTGCCTTGCTTTAAGGCTCCCTCCCCAGGAAGGAGCAGGCTGTGTGAGGCTCGGAAACGCCACTGGCGCCTTCCTGGCTTCAGCTCTACCCCTGCCTTGCCTTTGCACTTAGGTCCCAAGCGTCCTTGAGGAGGGCTTAGGGGCTGGTGGGTTGCACACTGCCAAGGGCTCCAGCAGTGAAAGCTCTGTCAGAGGGAAGCGAAGGGCAACAGCAGGGCTCCTTCAGCGGTTCCTTGGCCGCCCAGACAAAGCTCCGCACGGAGAGCACCAGGTTCCAAGGGCCCCTGGCTGGGTTTTGCATCCCCACACTCCCAGAGGCTGACTCCGTGGGTGCCTAGAAAGTGTGTGAGAGACGTAGGTTCCCTAGCACTCTCCTCCCCAGCAGAGACATGTGCAGGTGGTTGGGGCCTTATCCTGCGTGTCTGGGTTCCCGCCCACAGCCTCAACTCAGGGGAAGCAGCCCCTGAGGCAAGACCTGCTGGAGGAGCCCTGCGCGCCCGCCTGATAGGCGAGAGCACAGCCAGCAGTGTAGCGAGCCTCCTCGGGAGAAGAGGAGGCAGCCGAGCCCAGTCAAGAGGAAAGCCCTGCTTGCACGGAGCTAAGTGGGCCTCCAGTACGGCAGAGCTCTAGCTCTGCTCAGAGCCCCGATCTGGCAGAGTTTCTGGCGCGAGGCTGCTCGGCCGGGGGCTCGCCTTGCCCAGACTTGCCTTGCTTTTAGGCTCCCTCCCCAGGAAGGAGCTGTCTGAGCGAGCCTGGGAGACGCCACTGGTGCCTTCCTTGCCTCAGCTCCAATCCTGCCTTGCCTTTGCACATAGGTGCCAGGCGTCGTTGGGGAGGGCTTAGGGGGTGGTGGGTTGCACACTGCCAAGGGCTTCAGCAGTGAGAGCTCTGTCAGAGGGAAGGGAAGGGCAACTGCAGGGCTCCTCCAGCGGTTTCTAGGCCGCCTAGAATCAGCGCCGCACCGAGAGCACCAGGCTCCCAGGGCCCCTGGCTGGGGTTTTCAGCCCCGCACACACGGAGGCTGATTCCTTGGGTGCCCAGAAAGTGTATGACAGACGTAGGTTCCCTAGCACTCTCCTCCCCAGCAGAGACATGTGCAGGTGTTTGGGGCCTGATCCTGCGTGTCTGGGTTCCTGCCCACAGCCCCAACTCAGGGGAAGCAGCCCCTGAGGCAAGACCTGCTGGAGGAGCCCTGCGCCCCCGCCTGATAGGCGAGTGCACAGCCAGCAGGGAAGCGAGCCTCCTCGGGGGAAGAGGAGGCAGCCCAGCCCCGTCAAGTTGAAAGCCCTGCTTGCACGGAGCTAAGTGCGCCTCCAGTACGGCAGAGCTCTAGCTCTGCTCAGAGCCCCGATCTGGCAGAGTTCCTGGCGCGAGGCTGCTCTGCCGGGGGCTAGCCTTGCCCAGACTTGCCTTGCTTTTAGGCTGCCTCTCCAGGAAGGAGCAGGCAGCAGGAGCCTGGGAGTCGCCACTGGCGCCTTTCTTGCCTCAGCTCCAATCCTGCCTTGCCTTTGCACTTAGGTCCCAGTCCTCCTTAAGGAGAGCTTAGGGGCTGGTGGGTTGCACACTGCCAAGGGCTCCAGCAGTGAGAATTCTGTCAGAGGGAAGGGAAGGGCAACTGCAGGGCTCCTCCAGCGGTTGCTTGGCCGCCCAGATTCAGCGCCACACGGAGAGCACCAGGCTCCCAGGTCCCCTGGCTGGGGTTTTCAGCCCCGCACACACGGAGGCTGATTCCTTGGGTGCCCAGAAAGTGTATGACAGACGTAGGTTCCCTAGCACTCTCCTCCCCAGCAGAGACATGTGCAGGTGTTTGGGGCCTGATCCTGCGTGTCTGGGTTCCTGCCCACAGCCCCAACTCAGGGGAAGCAGCCCCTGAGGCAAGACCTGCTGGAGGAGCCCTGCGCCCCCGCCTGATAGGCGAGTGCACAGCCAGCAGGGAAGCGAGCCTCCTCGGGGGAAGAGGAGGCAGCAAGTCCCCGTCAAGCTGAAATCCCTGCTTACACGAAGCTAAGTGCGACTCCAGTACGGCAGATCTCTAGCTCTGTTCAGAGGCCCGATCTGGCAGAGTTCCTGGCACCAAGATGCTCTGCCATAGGCGAGCCTTGCGCAGACTTGCCTTGCTTTAAGGCTCCCTCCCCAGGAAGGAGCAGGCTGTGTGAGGCTCGGAAACGCCACTGGCGCCTTCCTGGCTTCAGCTCTACCCCTGCCTTGCCTTTGCACTTAGGTCCCAAGCGTCCTTGAGGAGGGCTTAGGGGCTGGTGGGTTGCACACTGCCAAGGGCTCCAGCAGTGAAAGCTCTGTCAGAGGGAAGCGAAGGGCAACAGCAGGGCTCCTTCAGCGGTTCCTTGGCCGCCCAGACAAAGCTCCGCACGGAGAGCACCAGGTTCCAAGGGCCCCTGGCTGGGTTTTGCATCCCCACACTCCCAGAGGCTGACTCCGTGGGTGCCTAGAAAGTGTGTGAGAGACGTAGGTTCCCTAGCACTCTCCTCCCCAGCAGAGACATGTGCAGGTGGTTGGGGCCTTATCCTGCGTGTCTGGGTTCCCGCCCACAGCCTCAACTCAGGGGAAGCAGCCCCTGAGGCAAGACCTGCTGGAGGAGCCCTGCGCGCCCGCCTGATAGGCGAGAGCACAGCCAGCAGTGTAGCGAGCCTCCTCGGGAGAAGAGGAGGCAGCCGAGCCCAGTCAAGAGGAAAGCCCTGCTTGCACGGAGCTAAGTGCGCCTCCAGTACGGCAGAGCTCTAGCTCTGCTCAGAGCCCCGATCTGGCAGAGTTTCTGGCGCGAGGCTGCTCGGCCGGGGGCTCGCCTTGCCCAGACTTGCCTTGCTTTTAGGCTCCCTCCCCAGGAAGGAGCTGTCTGAGCGAGCCTGGGAGACGCCACTGGTGCCTTCCTTGCCTCAGCTCCAATCCTGCCTTGCCTTTGCACATAGGTGCCAGGCGTCGTTGGGGAGGGCTTAGGGGGTGGTGGGTTGCACACTGCCAAGGGCTTCAGCAGTGAGAGCTCTGTCAGAGGGAAGGGAAGGGCAACTGCAGGGCTCCTCCAGCGGTTTCTAGGCCGCCTAGAATCAGCGCCGCACCGAGAGCACCAGGCTCCCAGGGCCCCTGGCTGGGGTTTTCAGCCCCGCACACACGGAGGCTGATTCCTTGGGTGCCCAGAAAGTGTATGACAGACGTAGGTTCCCTAGCACTCTCCTCCCCAGCAGAGACATGTGCAGGTGGTTGGGGCCTGATCCTGCGTGTCTGGGTTCCTGCCCACAGCCCCAACTCAGGGGAAGCAGCCCCTGAGGCAAGACCTGCTGGAGGAGCCCTGCGCCCCCGCCTGATAGGCGAGTGCACAGCCAGCAGGGAAGCGAGCCTCCTCGGGGGAAGAGGAGGCAGCCCAGCCCCGTCAAGTTGAAAGCCCTGCTTGCACGGAGCTAAGTGCGCCTCCAGTACGGCAGAGCTCTAGCTCTGCTCAGAGCCCCGATCTGGCAGAGTTCCTGGCGCGAGGCTGCTCTGCCGGGGGCTAGCCTTGCCCAGACTTGCCTTGCTTTTAGGCTGCCTCTCCAGGAAGGAGCAGGCAGCAGGAGCCTGGGAGTCGCCACTGGCGCCTTTCTTGCCTCAGCTCCAATCCTGCCTTGCCTTTGCACTTAGGTCCCAGTCCTCCTTAAGGAGAGCTTAGGGGCTGGTGGGTTGCACACTGCCAAGGGCTCCAGCAGTGAGAATTCTGTCAGAGGGAAGGGAAGGGCAACTGCAGGGCTCCTCCAGCGGTTGCTTGGCCGCCCAGATTCAGCGCCACACGGAGAGCACCAGGCTCCCAGGGCCCCTGGCTGGGGTTTTCAGCCCCGCACACACGGAGGCTGATTCCTTGGGTGCCCAGAAAGTGTATGACAGACGTAGGTTCCCTAGCACTCTCCTCCCCAGCAGAGACATGTGCAGGTGTTTGGGGCCTGATCCTGCGTGTCTGGGTTCCTGCCCACAGCCCCAACTCAGGGGAAGCAGCCCCTGAGGCAAGACCTGCTGGAGGAGCCCTGCGCCCCCGCCTGATAGGCGAGTGCACAGCCAGCAGGGAAGCGAGCCTCCTCGGGGGAAGAGGAGGCAGCAAGTCCCCGTCAAGCTGAAATCCCTGCTTACACGAAGCTAAGTGCGACTCCAGTACGGCAGATCTCTAGCTCTGTTCAGAGGCCCGATCTGGCAGAGTTCCTGGCACCAAGATGCTCTGCCATAGGCGAGCCTTGCGCAGACTTGCCTTGCTTTAAGGCTCCCTCCCCAGGAAGGAGCAGGCTGTGTGAGGCTCGGAAACGCCACTGGCGCCTTCCTGGCTTCAGCTCTACCCCTGCCTTGCCTTTGCACTTAGGTCCCAAGCGTCCTTGAGGAGGGCTTAGGGGCTGGTGGGTTGCACACTGCCAAGGGCTCCAGCAGTGAAAGCTCTGTCAGAGGGAAGCGAAGGGCAACAGCAGGGCTCCTTCAGCGGTTCCTTGGCCGCCCAGACAAAGCTCCGCACGGAGAGCACCAGGTTCCAAGGGCCCCTGGCTGGGTTTTGCATCCCCACACTCCCAGAGGCTGACTCCGTGGGTGCCTAGAAAGTGTGTGAGAGACGTAGGTTCCCTAGCACTCTCCTCCCCAGCAGAGACATGTGCAGGTGGTTGGGGCCTGATCCTGCGTGTCTGGGTTCCCGCCCACAGCCCCAACTCAGGGGAAGCAGCCCCTGAGGCAAGACCTGCTGGAGGAGCCCTGCGCGCCCGCCTGATAGGCGAGAGCACAGCCAGCAGTGTAGCGAGCCTCCTCGGGAGAAGAGGAGGCAGCCGAGCCCAGTCAAGAGGAAAGCCCTGCTTGCACGGAGCTAAGTGCGCCTCCAGTACGGCAGAGCTCTAGCTCTGCTCAGAGCCCCGATCTGGCAGAGTTCCTGGCGCGAGGCTGCTCTGCCGGGGGCTAGCCTTGCCCAGACTTGCCTTGCTTTTAGGCTCCCTCCCCAGGAAGGAGCAGTCTGAGCGAGCCTGGGAGACGCCACTGGCGCCTTTCTTGCCTCAGCTCCAATCCTGCCTTGCCTTTGCACATAGGTGCCAGGCGTCGTTGGGAGGGCTTAGGGGCTGGTGGGTTGCACACTGCCAAGGGCTTCAGCAGTGAGAGCTCTGTCAGAGGGAAGGGAAGGGCAACTGCAGGGCTCCTCCAGCGGTTTCTAGGCCGCCTAGAATCAGCGCCGCACCGGAGAGCACCAGGCTCCCAGGGCCCCTGGCTGGGGTTTTCAGCCCCGCACACACGGAGGCTGATTCCTTGGGTGCCCAGAAAGTGTATGACAGACGTAGGTTCCCTAGCACTCTCCTCCCCAGCAGAGACATGTGCAGGTGTTTGGGGCCTGATCCTGCGTGTCTGGGTTCCTGCCCACAGCCCCAACTCAGGGGAAGCAGCCCCTGAGGCAAGACCTGCTGGAGGAGCCCTGCGCCCCCGCCTGATAGGCGAGTGCACAGCCAGCAGGGAAGCGAGCCTCCTCGGGGGAAGAGGAGGCAGCCCAGCCCCGTCAAGTTGAAAGCCCTGCTTGCACGGAGCTAAGTGCGCCTCCAGTACGGCAGAGCTCTAGCTCTGCTCAGAGCCCCGATCTGGCAGAGTTCCTGGCGCGAGGCTGCTCTGCCGGGGCTAGCCTTGCCCAGACTTGCCTTGCTTTTAGGCTGCCTCTCCAGGAAGGAGCAGGCAGCAGGAGCCTGGGAGTCGCCACTGGCGCCTTTCTTGCCTCAGCTCCAATCCTGCCTTGCCTTTGCACTTAGGTCCCAGTCGTCCTTGAGGAGGCTTAGGGGCTGGTGGGTTGCACACTGCCAAGGGCTCCAGCAGTGAGAACTCTGTCAGAGGGAAGGGAAGGGCAACTGCAGGGCTCCTCCAGCGGTTGCTTGGCCGCCCAGATTCAGCGCCACACGGAGAGCACCAGGCTCCCAGGGCCCCTGGCTGGGGTTTTCAGCCCCGCACACACGGAGGCTGATTCCTTGGGTGCCCAGAAAGTGTATGACAGACGTAGGTTCCCTAGCACTCTCCTCCCCAGCAGAGACATGTGCAGGTGTTTGGGGCCTGATCCTGCGTGTCTGGGTTCCTGCCCACAGCCCCAACTCAGGGGAAGCAGCCCCTGAGGCAAGACCTGCTGGAGGAGCCCTGCGCCCCCGCCTGATAGGCGAGTGCACAGCCAGCAGGGAAGCGAGCCTCCTCGGGGGAAGAGGAGGCAGCCAGCCCCGTCAAGTGAAAGCCCTGCTTGCACGGAGCTAAGTGCGCCTCCAGTACGGCAGATCTCTAGCTCTGTTCAGAGGCCCGATCTGGCAGAGTTCCTGGCGCCAAGATGCTCTGCCATAGGCGAGCCTTGCGCAGACTTGCCTTGCTTTTAGGCTCCCTCCCCAGGAAGGAGCAGGCTGTGTGAGGCTGGGAAACGCCACTGGCGCCTTCCTGGCTTCAGCTCTACCCCTGCCTTGCCTTTGCACTTAGGTCCCAGCGTCCTTGAGGAGGGCTTAGGGGCTGGTGGGTTGCACACTGCCAAGGGCTCCAGCAGTGAAAGCTCTGTCAGAGGGAAGCGAAGGGCAACAGCAGGGCTCCTTCAGCGGTTGCTTGGCCGCCCAGACTAAGCTCCGCACGGAGAGCACCAGGTTCCAAGGGCCCCTGGCTGGGTTTTGCATCCCCACACTCCCAGAGGCTGACTCCGTGTGTGCCTAGAAAGTGTGTGAGAGACGTATGTTCCCTAGCACTCTCCTCCCCAGCAGAGACATGTGTTTGGGAGGGCTTAGGGATCGCTGAGTTCCACACTTCCAAGGGCTCCAGCACTGAGAGCTCTGTCGACGGGAAGGGAAGGGCAACTGCAGAGCTCCTTCAGCTGTTGCTTGGCTGTCCAGACTCAGCGCCACATTGAGAGCACCATGCACCCAGGGCCCCTGGGTGGTGTCTGCAGCCAGCAGGCTGGCGACTCACTTGTGGTCTCCCATCATTTGCCTGAAATACATAGGTTCCCTAATGCTCTTCTCCCCAGCAGAGCTGTGTGCAGGTTGTTGGGGCCTGCCCCTGCGTGTCTGGGTTCCCGCCCACAACCCCAGCTCAGGGGAAGTAACCCCTGAGCCAAGACCTGCAGGAGGCGAGGTATGGCTCCGCCTGGAAGCCGAGTGCACAGGACAAGTGGAAGGGAGCCTCCTCCGGGGAAGAGGAGGCAGCCCAGTCGCCTGCTGCTGCAAGCCTTGCTGGGGTGGAGCCGAGTGCGCCTCCAGTATCGCAGAGCTCCAGCTCCGCTGAGAGCCCTGATCTGGCAGAGTTCCTTGCGCGAGGCTGCTCTGCCTGGGGCGAGCCTTGCCCAGACTTGCCTGGCTTCTAGACTTCCTGCCCAGGAAGGAGCAGTCTGCACGAGGTTGGGAGACGCCACTGGCACCTTCCTGGCCTCAGCTCTGCTCCTGCCTTGCCTTTGCACCTAGGCCCCAGGCGTTCTTGTGGTGGCTTAGGGGCCGGTGGCTTCCACACTGCCAAGGGCTCCAACAGTGAGAGCTCTGTTCGAGGGAAATGAAGGGTATATTTGGAATGCAATCGTTTATCAGATGTGAGACCCACACCTTCACCCTGAACCCTCACCCCGAGCCCTTACCCTCGCCCTCACCCACACCCTCACCCTGAACCCTTACCCTCACCCTCACCTTGAAGCCTTACCCTCACCCTCACCCCTAACCCTAACCCTCACGCCTCACCCCTCACCCTAACAAGTTGGGGGGCTGTTCTGCACACTGTAACCTTAACCCTTCCCTCACCCGACACCCTATCCACATCCTAACCCTAACCCACTTCATAGTCACGCCCTCAACCCTATACTTACCCTTGAAGTACGTACCTGCATCATCTTCGTTTTGGACACTTCCCATGCATAACAAAAGACAAGGTTGGAATGTTTCAAACATCGATCCAAGACCCATTATCCACATAAAAGGGATATAAATACTCTGATCACATCATTTAAATCTCTTGCATCACCAAAATACCTCTCCACCACGTATCCAATCGCCATTGATGGATCACATCTATCTCATACATTTTATAACTTAGCAATCAGATACGCACCCGTAATCTGGGTAATTATATACACAGGATATATTGATACCATAAATATTTCAACAAATTCCACTTTCTACGATGAGTTCAATCTTCACAAAAGTAGGATGAACGGCACCTGTTTCCACTAGGATCCATAGCATTGCACAAAGTGACAGTGAGCGTGAAAATCTTAATGATGACCACCGGAAAGAAGGTCAGCACGGCTGATATCACAGATTTTTCAGTGTTCCAATACGACTTCTACCCAAATCCATAAAGAAAGACATATGCATAGGAAACTACAAATTGAAAGCAAGTCTATTGAGATAAATATTGGACATCAATTGTATGAATCTTTAAGGCATCACTGCAGACATTCTTCAGACATTCTTCAAATTCATAGAATGACAACAAAGTATGGCTACGTACAATCCATTCGGTTTTATAAACCACTCATGAATAACCTCACAAGCCATTGAAAACCAGATGACACTTTCAAATAGCTTTGATCTACAAACAAGGCTGTAAGACAGAAAGTTAAAATCGAAATACATGAACTAAATCCTCAATAGATATGAAAACATCCCTTGGTAGTGAAGTCGATTCACATTAGTTATTAGGGCTTTCATGCACAGATCCACGGGGCATATACAGAACCATTCCTCCAACAAAACTGAAGAATGACTTTAAAATCGCAAACAAAACATGAGTATATGTGTTCACACACTTCATGGAGCAAGGGTTTCTTCGATCTGAAAACTGGCGTCGATGAAGGACTGTGTGAAGAAGACTTCAAAGTCTATTTGGCAAACACAGCCTACGTTGGCTATATTTAGTCCTCAGATGAATGGAATGTCATGAGTACTGGGCGTTTCAAAGAAGCAGCCTGTGAAGCTCTGGACGCTTATTGGGATGCGTGGTATACCACATTCACACGTTTCAGTAGCATTGGTGCAAAAACGATACACTTCTCAGGGGAAGCTTCTACATGGACTCTTGGGATCAGAGCTCTAACTCATACACACATACTTTTCCTTTGAAAATGATCCTGCATGATAAGCAAACAAAACACTGGATGAACACCTAGACGGTGAGCTCTGTACTAAATGATTTGAAAGCCAGTAGATGGAATGAGCTGATGAGGAAGACTACAAACGAGTCATCTTCTTCAACTTGGTCAAACTGCTCATAGTCATACAAGTGAATGAAAAGTGGAGCCTGTTGTCATTCAATCTGTTGAAAAGAAAGAGAATAATACAACAAATTAGCAAATCTTATTTTCTTCATAAACATTATATTATTTCTGCACAGCTTTCTTACTGGCATGAATAGAATATCTGCAATAATCACTTGTCACAGTGAAATGGATTCACATTCGATATCGATTCACATCTAGAATTGATGCCATAGCTGTTTGATACTATTGCTTGAGTGAATGCAACTTATGTGACTTCACAAACTACAAACACGACTAACATAATAGGTATTAAAAAACCTTGAGTGACATGAGCGTGAAGACTTAGTAGAGTTGCTCTCAAGAATCATGATACTATTCTTCACTCCAGCCATAGGACTGGAATCTGTACATTAACACCCCTGCAAAAGAAACGGGAAAGGATAGAATAATAATAAAGGAACTTCATAACTATATTCCTACTGTCAACATTCAACACTATGTTTTCTTTTCAACTGACTTTCATATTTGGTCTACTGTAACCTCTTCTGTGTTCATTTTATGCTAAACTTATTGCCAACAGTAAAATTACCATATGAGCTCTAATGAATTTTTTTACTTGCAAAGCTAGTGATAGAACCAAAGGCCAATATCTACATCAAACAGGAGGAATGGAATGGAAACTGTAAACAATTTTATGGAATAGCATTTCCGTGCTCCTATTCAGTCAAACGGACATTCCAAAGGATGTGATTTTTCTGAAAGTTTATTTCGGAAACTTGGAAGTGGATGACTGCAAACAATAAAACGAATAATATATTGATACATAATACGAATAATATACAGTGGGTCATTCTTTTTTCTATTCTGCCACAGCTAACTGACTGGAAGTCAGTTGTCGTAACTACTACTAACAGAAGACCCTCACCGATGAGTGAAGATATATAGGAAAATCCATAATAGATCTAAAAACCGTCAAAGATAAAATGGTCATGAAAAAATACAGTGACAGTTTAGTTGGTATAAGAAACAGGATGATTATGAAAGCAAAGCCAACAATCATGGATAGGCCATGGAAGCCCGTGGCTGTCACGAGTGTTGACTTGTATCCTTCATCTGAGGTTGTTAAAAGTGCGTGGTAAAATCCAGAGGTTTGCAGCAGTGGTAACCTCCTGAGCAGACTGAAATCCAAAGGGTTTCCAGAATATCCTGACGATTTCCATCTACTAGGCTGTGGTGAGCTCAAGCAATACATACTCCAGAGGACAGAAGACAGACGTCTACTGCACTTAGGGAGAAAGGGAATGTTGCTGCTCGGCCTAGTACAAGTGTAGAAGCAACACCTCGGTGATTCGATCTTTAAAGACTCCATACATATGAGAAAGACTGGTATGAATAATCCTTCAGAAGCGCCTTCTCAGACCTCCTCCCATCATAAGCACAAGCATAATGAAAACACTGAGTTTTCATGGGCTCACGCAAAATTAGACTCACTTATGACTTTGCTTTGAGAAGAGTTGAACTACTCATTGTTTAAGAGAAATGACCCTTTCTTCTCTGAAGACTTGTGAATCATTCATAGGGTGTGGTGAATAAACTACTTAAGGATCTAATCCATAAAAATGCGATAGGCTAAGCACAGAGATGTTTTTCTCCCTTTCTCAAAGGATGGAACATTTTGTATTTGCACTGACTTTATGTCTTGACTTCATGTACAATTAGATATTGATTTTTTTAGTTGACATACAATAGGACTAAAAATATCGATATAATACTGATAACTCATGTTGGTATGTGTGGTTGTCACATAGGATTCACAGGAGATTTAGATTCACAGTTGTCAACGTAAAGGATGAATGCTATTTAGCTTCTTCGTGACTCTAGACCACGAATGAAGAGTTTTCCTCAACATATTTCACTGAGGGAAATACAAGGATGATAGGCATAATACTATGCTTCGACTCACGGATATCGAAGCATTGTTCACAATACAGATCTGATTTTCGAAATCAGGGTTCTTTCAGTGTCCTTGAACAGCATTTGTTTTTCTGGATACAGAAGAAAAAACTCATGAGTATCAAACTGGTTCCCAGAAAACATGTGTATGAATTGTTATCTTCCTGAACCAGGGATCAAACCCACATCACTTCCACCTCCTGCACTGGTAGGCAGAGTATTTCTTGATCAACTGCGCCACCTGGGAATCGACATACATTTCAAGGACCACTGCCATCAGCTTCTACTGTTCATGACCAAACTAGGAGAAACAACATTGGAAGAAGGACTCATAAGGGTACTCATAGGAAGTACTCATAAGTCAAGGAACCGTTCTACTGGGTCCTCTCGTTATTACTGGGACAAGTCAGTTCCTCCGATGATGATGGGTATAACTGAAAAATTATTACAAATGCATGGGATGCGATGTCTACATGATAAATGTGTTCCTCTTATACTATTGCTTCAGGGATGTCTACTTCCGCATGAACGACTGCACTACAAGGGATGCCTGCTATTCCAGCTCAAGCAACAGATAGTCAAGTGCAGATCATTGTCCTTTGTTGAAAATAATCAGCAGTTTGTCAACATAGGGAACATGCCGGAGGAACCCTTGGGATGGAACTCTAAAAACAGGTTGGGCCCTCTTTTTGCCAGGCCCTGCGATAAAATACAAATCAGAAAAAGAAAAATAGCATCGGTTTTGTCAGGACTTCCTCATCTTTTCTTTCTCGGTAGCAGGAAGCAGACATTGAGGCCAGAGGACTGCAGGATTTCATTGTGAACTAACGTTGGGTGGGGTGGAGGCTCATCACTCTAGTAAGAATGTGGCTCACTAAAACGGAATTTCATTCACTTCATGGACATAGAGTTCTAGAATCCTTCATTAAGGAATTCAATAAGCTATATTTCCTTACACCTTCACAATCTCTTGGTTTACAAGAATGTCAATTGCTAGTCCAGCACTTATACAATGAGTGTTACAGGTAGTATGAGTGTATAAATGATGACGAGCAATGACAGGAAGTTTATTTATTCTCTGTTTGAATTCTTGATTTTTTATATAATTTTTTATAATATCCTTACAGATGTAAATATTTTAGTGACATGTATAAATACACGTTGAGTAGTGCTATGATAACTCATAGTGTTGCCACAATAAATATCATGGTTATTATGTGCTTTTCATATATTCCTTTGGAGATTCTCTTGCATTATACATCATCATAAGATATTTAATAGTTTCCTAAACTGTACAGTAGGTCCTTGTGGCTTCTTTTATATATGGTAATGTATTTGTTAATAATTCAAACAAAAACTGGTACACAAATATTCATAGTGACATTCACAATAGCTCAAAGGTTAGAACTCATTCAAGTGTCCGTTGGTGGGAGACTGAATATGCAACGCAAGGTATATTCAGAAGCTTGAACGGTATTCCACCATACAAAAAAGTACATTAAATGGTGCTGCCACTCTGCAAGACATTACACAAATGACTCCAAAACGAACACGTGGAAGAAATACATAGTTCGATTCCAATTCATGCTATGTACCCAAAAGGATTGGGAAAGGGGGCTGAAAAAAATGGATACTCCTTCCGTCATACTCACAACAGCATGATTCACACTGGCAAACAAACAGAAGCAATCGAAGTGTCCATGGCAGCCAATTCCATAAACAAACTGTGGTATACACACAATGGAATCTGATTCGGCCCTTCAAAGTCAGTAATTCTGACAATGCGACAATGTGGACAAACCTTATGGTCATTAGATTAAGTGAAATAAACCAGACCAAAAAAAGACAAACGTTCTGTGATTCCGCTCATATGAGATATCCAAACAAGTCAAATCTGTCAGAAATAGCAGAAAGTGATTCCGACCGATCGAAAAGAGTTCATGTTTCATGGACCTCAGTTTCCCTTGGAAAAACTGACTTCCCATCATATCTCCAAAACCAATTAGACAAATAACTGGAAGCTATATCCAGTCAAATGAATGTAGACATAATGTTACAGTGTACACCAAACTCACTCAAACTTCTCAACAGACAAAAGGCAAAACTGTATCTGTGGCACCTCAGCTTAGCTTAAAACTGTATCTACCGGTACCTCACTTCTGCTTATAAAATTTAACAACAACAACAACACACTAAAGGCTATCCAAAAAAGGATAGAAAACACATATAACATCAACTTTAAAAAATTAGAAATTGAAACGGTGAAAAAACCTTATTCACAAAACTTAAACACAAGCCACAGGAAACTATATTTATAAAATATATATCTGATAAAGGATTGTTCTCCAAATATACCAAAAAATCTAGAACAATCTCATAAAATATGTATACACCTAAACACCTGGCCTACAAAAATATAAAGATAGTAAATAAGCCTATCAAAAAGACTCAAAACCACATAGCATTAGGAAATGACAAACTAAAATAACAGTGAGGTAGCACTGCACACCTATTAGATCCAGTCAACTCAAGAAAAGGGGGTAGGGCACAGCTTCTCCGGTGGCTCAGTGGTAAAGAATCTGCCTGACAATGCAAGACACTCTAGTTCGATCCCTTACCCCAGAAGATCCCACAAGCCACAGAGAAACATAGCTGGATTTTTCCACAGCTAAACAAGGCTCACCTGTGACCTGAATCCTTCATGTCCAGCACTTACTAAACAGCTTTGAAAACATGTCCAGACAAAAAAGGATCGCATGATTATATACAACAGCTCGACTTGTAATCACTACAAACTTTCAAATATCAGGATGTCTTCAGTAGATGACAGTGTAAACAAATGGGGATACATGCCAAAGTGAAGGGGAGCAAATGCTACCACAAAATATACCACCTCAGCATGAGGATTAGTTGGACCCAATTAACTTTTATTTTTTAGAGGACACATGATCATCTCTGAAACCCAAGTTCAAGACAGCTCTTCTGTGAGTCACATTTACCAGAGAAATCTCATTTCAAAGGAATCCTCTCTATATGCCAGATAGAAGGATGAGACACAGTCTTTTGAAACTCTTTTTTCTTTTCTATCGATAGGGAAAGCTAAGCCGTAAATCTGCACAGCCACCATACCCTTCCTTTCCTTTGGTTGTATTT